>NC_052612.1:47291696-47507041 GCF_016545825.1 Eucalyptus grandis | reverse complement strand
ACATATTCGTTAAACTGTAACTGTCGAGACATCAAGTATAATGGAGGCTTTTGTCCCTGTCGACAATCAAGTCGTTGAACAACAATGGGATGGAGCTCCATGTCGTAACTTCCAACGTTTGTTGAGGTTTTTGATCGATTTTTCCAACCGCGTCGAAGCATGAACCTGAATACCTGGTGCCATCATTTGGAGCAGTACAGGATCATGGATGGAGACTGGACATGGGAGACTGCATATCCAAATCTAACGCGAGAGTACACAAGATCCTACAAGATTTACGTATGTGTCCTGGCATATAAATCTTGTTGGATTGACTGAACTCAACAAACAAGATTAGTTGCACCGAACATGTTTTGCTTATACCTATCAAACGAGAGAGCATGGTCTTGAAAAAAAAAAAGAAAAAAAAGAGATTCGGGTCGAAAACAATCCGACCCAAATAGACATAATTAACTCGTTTGGATACAATGAAAAATTCGTAATCTATACTCAACGTGACCTGCCAACACATACCTACGATCCGATCCACTTTACTAATACACTTCCATATTTAATCAAATCTAGAAAATCATACTAAAATTGAGATGAAAGTGTAAGAGAGTGAGTGAGTGCGGGATAAATGAGGGCGAAAAAGAGAATGAAAATAGAGTAATAAAAATGGGTTGAATCTAAATAAGTTGTAAATATATTTATGACTTATTTAATGAATATAATTAGCCATATAAGAACTTATGCCATCTCATGATTTAATAATGTGGTTCATAATCTATTTTGACTAGTCTAGTTTTGCTGTATTATTATTATTATTATTATTATTATGATACAGTTGAAGAAATAGCTAGTTTAAAAATTTTGCAGAAGTGAGTATAATCCATATGGTTATATGGTATGTGTGTTGTACAGGTAAGCATGATCACAAAAAAATGTGTTAAGAGATGTAGTAAGTGGTTTATCACATCTAGTTGATCACACATATAACTATATGGGTCACGTTTAAGTGTTCAATAAAATTTATCGTATTATCTTGAAAATCAGCTCCATCAAATGGACCCCGGGCTAGCATTCATGATCTTGCACTTTTGGTGTATGAAAAGGAGAGACTCCTTAACTCAAGGTTTGGAATGGTCATCTCAGATACCATCTAATGCATGATACCCGATGATTGAACACGACCAGAGGGATCTCCCTCTCATTCCTCAATCATTTTCCCTTCGCTTTTGCCATTCCCTATGTCTGCCCACATGAAAGGCAGCTATAATAGCGTGATTAGGGCTAAGCGAGAGATTAATTGGAGCACACTTTAATAACTTCTTCCCAAGAATTTTTTGTCACTAGCTAGGCGTGGTAGTAGCAGCTCACTGTCTGTTTGGACTACTTTAATATTTGTATTAAGTGATTATATTCTCACAAGCAAGCATCATCGCATTTTTACTAGATCAAGCCAATCATATTTTTGAATCCGAGATCCACAAGGATCCTATAAAAAATTAAAGTGCATGTGTAGTTTCTTATTGTGATCGACTCTATTCTCCATGTCTTCAAATATACCAAGTGCATGCAATATCTTATTCCATTTGCTAGAGATTCGCTTGGTGGTCGAGCATAGAGGAGGGATTGTATGGTGGCAACAAGGAGGTGGAGGTGGTGATGACTAACGCCGGCGGCTGAGCCCAGAGAGAGAGAGAGGGGAGAGAGAGACTTCTTTGTTTGGGTAATAATAAGCCATGCTTGGTTTTGGAGAAGAACAAAGAGATCTATCAGGGGTTGCTGCGTCAGGGCGCAACTAAGACGAATCCTTTGGCAAGGCTAATGCTTTAGTAAAGTGAATGATTATCTCTAAATTAAAAATGATTAAACCTATCTATGATTTTTAGTTTCTAACTTTGTGGAGAGCATGGAGTATTTCTTTTCTTTAAATATAAAAGGCAAAGCGCCAACAACTATATATGCCTCTTAAGCGTCCCACGCACTGATTATCGGTCTGTTTTAAAAAGATAATACATTTCACTTCGTCCTGCTTATGGCTCGAGCTTCTCGAGCTGGAGTAATTTACTTGATATCGGAGGATATCATTTTTCTTTATCCATCCAATCAAAAACTCAGTTATTTATCCTACGAGTGGGCACAAGAGATTAGTATACCTATCGTTATTCAACCAGGCAAAGGCATAAGCACACAAAAATTGAAAACCTTGTTGAAAATAAAAGTCTATATATATATATATGTATGTATGTATGTATATAGTATAACGTTAAAAATGATCAGATCTAATTACAAAATTCTCGATAAAAAGACTCCATGTTGAAAATTTCACAAAGAAAGAAAATGCATAGTTTCACAGTCTATTTTAAATAATGAAAATATCTTAAATGAAAATCAATGCGCGAGAGGGTTCGTTAATGTGGGCTAAGGATGCGTAAATTACCTACAACCAAGTTAAAAAAGTCTGTTGTGTAAAATTTTTTTTAGGGTAGAGGGACATTATGAGACGAAACATTCATTGCAATCCATATTAAGGGGACGTGGCATGCACTTTATTGTATCCATAGAAAGGTGTGCGCACAATACACGTCTAAAAATTAAAAACTATTTGTTATAACAAATCTTAGGTAGAACTCTTGGGGTCAAAAGAACCCATTTCGGAAGTTACTAAAAGAATTTTATTGTCTATTTCGTTCTCTCTATAAAGGAATCGTCTTTTTGTGCTAGATATGAAAAATACTGAAAATCCACAAACAAATTGATTATTAATTGAAGCATTAAGGATGAAAAAATCAGGCTCTATATTACGTGAAATTCTAATGAATTTTTTTTTTTTTAAAAGTTTAAGTAGAGGGAGATTATAAAACACCCATTACATCCGCATTTAGGACGTGATAGGATGAATTTTTAAAAAGAACTGAGTATTTGGTCCTATATTCCGTCATACAGAGGCAGCTCCTGTAGACAAAAAACAGATGCCCTCGTATCTTTTCGTCGGCTTAGTCAGTAAGAAATTGCAGTCTTCAGTCAAAAAGCTCCAGCTTCTTTGCTTGCCTCTAAAGAGATATAAAAGTCGTGAGATTGTTTTAAGCAAAAGCAACTCTTTAGTGCTTGAGGTGGAGATGTTTGAATGAAATTAGAGGGCTACAGTACGACAGTACTACAACATGATATACAACTCTAACACCCAGCTAAGAATAAAGCAAAGCCTTCATGGATATAAATACTAATTCACAAATTGAGAGCCTTTCTTTATATTCATTTGAAGGAAATTCAATTAATATTTCAATCTGTTGTGTTCTTTATGCATGATCCAACCCCTTTATAAGTTTCACCAAGAAGAACTGCATCAAAGTCTTCACATCTTTTGCTTTTGTAGCACCCTTTCCTTAAAGTAGCATTAGAAAAGCAAAATATGGCATTATCTACTCAAAAAGGGCTTCTCATTCGATGCCTCTTTGCTTTTTAATGTGGCCATCTTTGATTGAAGGCAAATATTCTTTTTAATCAAGCAATATCGATTGAAGCAATATTCAAGATGCCCGAGCAAGTTCTGGTGTGGATGCTTTGTTATATCTCGAGACAATGATATGTGAAACATGGCCTAATATTTCCACATAGTTATCTCATATCGGGGCAAATCGTATCCATAAAAAGTGAACTAACCATTTACTACAGTCTGAGTGATAATTTAAGTTGACAGGTTTTTAATTACAAGATTATAATGTAGCTTTGATAGGACACCTCCTAAGTTATATAACCTTATTAGTGATCTGAAAAAAAAATTCCAAATGTACCATCAAGATTCTATAAGTATTGTCTATAGAGAAGGCTAGGTTTCAATACGGCAATCGAACCATTTATATGTACTCACAAAATTTTCATCTAGAAACTGCTCTTTATCCTCGAAGTCACATGACTCAAGTCCCACATCCACGTATTGTTGAATGGACTAGCGGACGATGAAAGTTGTGTGTGTGTGTGTGTGTGTGTGTGTGTGTGTGAGAGAGAGAGAGAGAGAGAGAGAGAGAGAGAGAGAGAGAGAGAACAGACTCCAAAGGCTGGATGCAGAAAAAGTCGCTCCAATTTTGACACGACAGCCTTGTCAATGAAAAGGCGAAAGAATTACCCAGCACACGCACCTTTACCCAAAAGCATGACATTATTCTTGGCGTAATAATGGAGAACAAATTGTAAACAAACATCAGTTACACGTTTCTTAAAGGTCGAGTATCATGGAGTTTCACATCTAAAAGCAACTTGTTTTGCCATGGTGGCGGGTTCTAGGTGCAAATTTGTATCCAATGCCGATGCTCAAGATATTGAACTAGTGATTCCAGGAATGAAGAATTCAAAGTGTAATTGATGTGAAAGGTGAGAATTTTTATTTTTTTCTTCTTCACATCCTTATGTACACTTACGTGATTCATGAAACTTATCTATTGGTTGGGTGGTTAACTACACGGATATTCAACCTTCTCCACTTGAGGACCCAACTTCTTGGAAAGGTCTCTCTCTCTCTCTCTTTTCCCTAGATATGTAACTTGACCTTCTGAGTTCGTTTCTATACTCTTGTTTGGAAGCTTTTTATGTGATGTACATTTATATAGGAAAATAATCAGAGATTCTTTTCACAAGACTGTTTCCTATCTGGTGCCGGGCAGTGTATCGTGAGGCACCGCCTTTGCCTTGCTCGGTAAGGGGCAGTGGCTCGGCAGGGACTAAGAATTTGATCCCCATCCCTGCTTTGATATGCTCTGTGTCCGTATTAGGATGACCCTTCATCCATCGCTTTGGATCGGAAGTCCTTCGACAAACTGCATGCATATACCCTCATTTCTCGTGTTAAAAGAAAGGTGCGGTGTTGACGATTCAAAAGCCCCTAGAAGTTTTCATTCCAAAAGTTGTACCATTGACGATAAGTGTTTGGTATATACTATATCTCGGCACAAGTTAAACAATCAAATGAAGGAGCTTTTACAGCTCTCAATGTATTGACAGTCTTCATGTCATGAAAATCAATGGATTAAAAGAAAGTAGATTTTTTTTTAAAATTTACTATGCTTAATAAGTGGAGGGTAATTGATCAGATTACTGAACATTATAATATTTCGCTTTATCAAGCACTTACTCAAAGCATAAAATGATTCTAACAAGCTCTTTCTCAAGAGCTTGTTTGAGTCGCTAAACAGCATGTGCTTACACAACTTTGTTGCAATCACCGTGAGAGTTTAAAGATGAGCAGAGGGGTTAGAATAAGATCTGAGAGAATCATGGAATCTGGCGAAGTTGTAGTTATCCTCAAAAGGAGGAAACGAGATGAAGATATGACATGATAAAAAAGGAAACAGCATATAAAAACCCTATTTATTGCAGAAAGTTGGTGTTCCTTTTAAGATAAAAGTGACTCGCTTTTAAGCTCTTTGATGTGGTTGGTGTTGAATCCGCCCGGTTGAGCATCGACAGATGAATCTTTAGGTACAATTAGTGGGCTCACCTTTTTCTACTCCGGGCATAGAAAATTAAAAGTTTGTTAGTGAAGCTTAAGGAACAAATTCTGCACGCAAACGATTGGAAAAGGGTCACATGGGTTATGTCCTTGAGATAACATTTAAGCCTTTTATGTTAAAAAAAAAAAAGAAAAGATAAACAAACTTGACTTTTGTTCACTGCTATGTAAAAAATGAAATTGTATTGAAATAGATTTTAGTTTACCAGGTTGAGGTCGGTATAAGCTCTAGTTGCTTGATATATTTAAGCAAAGTGGTAACTCAGCATTAGAGAAGGGAAGGGTGCCCATCTAACAATACCTTATGATGATAAATAATAATTACTCACCGAGAAAGAGTCTATAGAGCCAATATGACAATTCAAAATTGTATCGTAATTTAATTTCTACCTATTACTTATCTTCTAAATTTGAAATAGAAAACTTTAAAGTATCGTGAACGAAATTTATATAGTTTCACACGTCAATATTTGTATATTTTGTAAGTAAAAATCAGATTATGAGAGTAAAAAAAATAAAAAATCCAAGCAAGAGTTGAATTTCTTCTCTTAATCCTAAAAAAATAAGAGGGATTTTCTAACGGACCAAGATTTCACGATAAATGTTCATAATGATTATCATGCTCTTTGCAACCTAATGCCTTTTTATTTTGGCGAGAATGTGAACTTTGTTGGAAGATGTTGGAACCCTGAGTTCAGCCACTTCACCATCTTTTCCGTCTTTACCAGCCACGATCTTATCCCTTTTGGGAAGCTTTTATGACCACCATGAAAGCTTTAAGCTTTATCTAGATGTCTTTGGAACTGGTTATTGCACCGGCACATCTCTAAATACGCGTCGAATGCACTTTGGTTCTTCGGATTTAAAATTATATCGAGTCTCATCTTCTTTAAGCTGCAAATAGCGCGGATAATGTCCATGGAAAGTGAAAGGAAAAAAAGGAGAATGATTAGGCACGTTCGGTTGCTTAGGATGAGATCAGAATAATCCAGCACAGTTAATCACAGCCCTAAAAGTAACAATCTTGTCCAGCAGTTTGTCACCCTTGCTGGAGCTCCTGTCGTGGCCTCGTGGTCGTATACCGATCTTTGCCCCTCTCGCTTTCTTCTGGCTCTGGTACAGTAGAAACTGATCCGGACCTTGACATCCAAAATGAGCCTGCAACCTCAAATGTCGACTAGCCAGAGGGAGAGAGAGAACCACATGCTGTTGTGCGACAGAGAGGCGGGGAGTCGAGCTAGGGGAGGAAGACAGAACTTTATTGCACCGACACTATCCTAACCGGACGTCGCCCTATAGCGATGGCTAGTGTCATTTATGGTCGTAGGCGTTCAATGTTGGTTGGCTAGTGAGAAATAATGATCTCGAAATTAAGGCTTTCATGACCACTGCATCTATGGTTGCTTATATTTCATCTTTTTAGAGGGTATAAATTGACTTTTCATCGCATAAATGGAAACGGTTCCAGCTTTGATGGAAACACGATGCTAATATCTATTCATTCTTAATTGGTATACCTATTCCTCCGTATTCCAAGCCATCTAACATCATAAAAAGTGGAATGAATTATACAACGAGGGATATGTAAACGGAGCAACATTATAGCTTTACACCACTTGTTGACCATTTTGCTTAGCTGGTAATGTTAGAGCTGTTCTCCCTTTTAACATTGACAGTCACATTAATCCCCCTTTCACTCTCTTCCTTTTCGTCAATCTATTTGCAAATCCTCATTTAACAAGTAGTATTTAAAATTCTGTGCATAATTACTATACACATCGGCTTCTCTAAGTACTATGTAGTACACATAGTTATCCTTTTACAGTTTATAGAAAAGCCCGTGCAGGCACACACCTAATTTGTAGAAAAGCCCTTATTATCGTGCATAGAAGTTTGAGCTAAAGTGGTTCAATTAAATTCTTTTGCATTGTGCAATATCATGACACTCTCATTTATTTCAATATGTTAGATAATGATAATATAATCCTGTCAAACATCACATGAGCAGCTGACATTACAAAATGTTTGATGCTCTCTTGTTTGACATCAGTGTTGATTTGATAAAGCTTGTGTTTTAATGTCTGCCTATGAAAGCAATATCAACTGACCCATAACACCTCCTCGTACTCCCCAACGTTACTGGATCAACGGACACTAGAGAAACGGGATAAAATTGAAGCCTTTTTCTTGCCAAGAACGAAAAAAAAGCAGACGGATATTGGCATCTAGGAATAAGACAAAATAAAAGACAGAGACAAAGTTTCCACAACTTGACCTTTGCAGTTTGCAGTCTTTAAGAAAAGGAGCGCTACCACAACCTTTCTTTCTACAACGTCACTAGAGACCTTGACAGTGCATGAAAGTAAGGGAATTGCGGGATCTGATTCTATCCTTCATGTTTATATGGTTGCGAATCCAAAAGATCACATAACTTAAGTGTCCTAATCTTGTGGTCATTCATTCTTTTTTCCTTTCCTTTTCGTGCTTTCAAGAGACAAAAGCACGTCCCTCTTTGGTGTGAAGGAACGTTCCCAGAGGGCATAGCTTTTATTGGGACAGATCATTTGAGAGTGATGATTGAGGGATCCGAGGAGAGGAGGAGAGAGTACGTCAAGTGCCGTTTGTTTGACTCGTACATGGTGCATGGGAATGAGCGAAGGCATCTTAGAAAGAGCTGGTCAAAAAAGAACGCGCATACGCGATCGAGGACGAGCAGAGATAGTAAAGTACGTGGGATAAGATCGTTGGAACTCGATGCTGCTTTTGATGAACGTTTGGTCGTTCTCCAAAATTGCTTTCAATTTCAATTTAAGAGAAGAACAACCGCCCTAAGGTTTGAAAGAGAGAGTGTCGTGGGAGAGGGGAGTAAAAGAGCAGCATAAATACTTTAAGGAGAGAAATTTGAGTGGAGAATAGCAATTTGGAGTAGGAAGAAAACAAGCCAGTCTATCATCCAGATCAATCGAAAGATTGATCAATCGACAAGTTGAGTCGAGGTTCAAATCGAATTGGTATGAACAAGATTGATCCTTCTAGTTCTATCTTATTTTGCATACTGGTGCTTCCTTTATGCGAAGATCTCTTGGGATGATTTGAAATAAAGTCAAATCCGAAGAGAATAGCGGTAATTGAAGGATGGGTAGGTTTTAGATTTGGAAGTTAACACCCTACACTGTAAGGACCGATTTTCAGCTTTTAGAATTAGAAACTTATCCTATAAAATCGAATCCATCAGCCTGGTTTGATCCGGTTGCAGTGTCTACTTGGGAATTGGCCATTTTTTTCTTTTCTTTTTTTTGAGTTTTTATTCTTTGAAAGGACAAGCTTTCTCTGTTAGTTTACCAAACGATGATAAGTAAAATATCTCAATTTATAACTAAGATAAATAACAGTTATAGAAAAGTAGAGCAACAAAATGTTGAGAAGTAAAATATTGGTACTAAAATAAAAGGAAATATAGAGCAATTGAAAAGTGTGCAAGTCATCATTTAGTCAAGCAAAATGAAAGTTAAAGCAACAATAGAAATCCCATCTACCAAAAGCAACATTCTTGTAAAATGAAATAAACAATAAAAAATTTAAGATGTCAAAGTAAAAAGAAAGAATTAGGGTTATCTCGGTCCGGTTCAACACTAAGACAAAGAACCCGGTAATAGTTGGTTCCAAAAATTTGGAACTAGGAACCAATACTCAACCCTAGAGAGACTTCAAAAAATAAGCATCATTCTAGAGGTTATCGGATCAAGGTGATCAAGTTCATGGAGTAATTTGGAACAAAAACAAGCTTACTAGGTAAACAATCTTCTATATTCGGGAAGAACACCTAGAGTGCCAAGACTAGAGACGGGGAAATACTTGAGTACCAAAAGTTCATAAATGTGCATTTAAGTGTCAAAATCAAAGTAAAATCGATCAATTAAATGCCAAATGCGAGAAAATTTGATCAAAATACTGATGTGATGTTTTTCTAGCGAAACAAGTGCAAAACGATGTAATTTTGCATGTTGGCATGGTTATATAAGCAAAAAAAAAACGACATCGTTTTGCCTTGGATTTAAATTTTAATATAAATATTAATTTAATTTAATTAAATAATAAAAAATTAAGGGGGGAGCAAAGGGCGCTAGCCCTTGGCTAGGGCTCGACGAACCTGGCCGACCCTCCCCACCGTTGCCGAGTGACACGCAATGAGGGCTTGCACAACCCTTGCCTACAACTCCTCTCCCTTTTCTTAAATTTATTTTAATAAATATTTATATTAAAATTCAAATAATAGGTAAAATGGTATTGTTTTGCCTCTTCTTTGCTAACTCAGCTCTCTGGTGAGCCATGAAGGCGAGTTATATTAATAAAAAAATTTCACATAAGATTTTCGATTAAGGTCGTTAGACTTAGCACTCAATGTTCCATTTTTTAAAGAAAGTGATATTTATGTGTACCTTTCGTAACTTTTGACATTTAACTATCCTTATGTGCCAAGTTTTGATACTTTAGGTATTATTTTCCATCTATATTCGTTTTAGGTTTTTCAAAAATGTATTTGGTTATTGAAAATAGAAAATTCAATAAGTGCAAAGAAATTTTATAAGGCTGTGTACGGTGGGATGTTGTCAAAGAATAGTTGCCTACCTCATCATCTCGAATGGAAATTCTGAAAAGAAAACTTGCTTTCAGCGACTTAGCCTATAGTCAGATATAAGTTGTAACGGTTCTCTTATTTCCAGTTGAAAACAATTCCCAATATGTCCGCAAACACTTCATCTATCTTCTTCTTTTGTACCCAATGCTTTCAACTCCATGTATGTTTATGCCCATAAACAATCTTGGGATACGTACAAACATACATACATATGTGAAGGGGATTGCCTTAAGGAATGGCGGTCTACAGTTGGTTGCCAAGTAAAGGAATGTCGTGAACTATAACTAACTTCTTGTTTTCGCTTTTACCAACCAAAGAAAGAAGAGGAACGGTAGCGAGACGTTTTGAGTTCTGCATGTGTCTGTTTCACTGTTTCTTCTCGTTCTTTTGCGTCCTTGGCTGAATTATACAGACAAAAATCAGTTTCTGTTAGAACAAGAGAGGGGAAAAGCTGAAGAGTCACCCAATTATTCCGGGTGTGGGCTTGGCTCTGGTTGATCGGCCCACTGTCCCAACACCACAGGCCCATCCAAGAGCTTCCACAATCCAAGCAACTTAAGCTTTGCAAGAGGATACGCAAGCGCGGCAAGTCGAACTTGGGATCCAAGAAGGAAGGGCAACATGCTTACTAAGGGTATGCAAAAAAATCGAAAACAACTAAGGACCAGATTGAAACCGACAATTCTCAAGGGAACTGGTCTGATTCCTAGTTTCCAGTGTGGAATCGCTCACTCACCTATCCACCCGGATGTATAAATGTATATTTAATCGTTAATAAAAATTTCCCACCAAAAAGATTTTTAAAAGATGAAAATCCTAAAATCCCTAAAATAAAGCTCAATACTCATTAACTGAGTACTCATCTTGTTTCACCATCACCTTGTTTGAATTGTCTCCTATCTCTTACTTATAGCTTCGACTCTCAAGCTCAACGCCTATTTTTTTTTTTTTTTTTGTCGGTCCTACTCTTACGCCTACTCTACACTCACTGTAGACTTGTGCCCGTGCGGGCGTGGCGAGTCGCAACCCACTCTCGAAACTTACGCGTCCCTACCCTCATCCCCCTTGAGAAGGTGGGGATTTGAACCCCTCACCTCCCCCTTCCATGTTGGAAGGGTGGCCACTGGGGCGAACCCCCAGTGGTTAGCTCAACGCCTATTGACTTACGACATCGACTCTCAACTTTTAATATAAGTCCAATATTTTTACTGATCTTGCAATTAAGAATAAGAAAGCTCTGTATCTTTTGCTTTACTTTGACTTGCTATGAAGCTTGGTAGAACCGATTCCATAGACCCACTTAGGAACTGAGCTAGACTGGCAATCCAATCCCAAATGGATCCATGGAGCCAATAGACAATTTCCGATTCTAATTTTTCTAACTCCGTCCTTAGTGGGTAGTTTCCGATTTTAGGGTAGGAATCACCATCTCGGAAAGATGCTCACCTCTAATGCTTATGATCGAATCAACCCTTTGGGGGATTTGATGCAAAGCTTAATTACATTCCCGAGTAAGAGTGAATTCTTAATTTTAGATGCTGTGGGACGCCATGTATGAGGTGCGACCCTTCGGCTAATTGGGAGCCACTGGCTACTTTAGTAGACAACGAGCATGTTTTCGTGGGTTTTACGGTTGAAAAGTACATGGACCGTAGTGGGGGAAGCCGGGGGAATGCACGAGCAACAGGCCGGTTCGGTTCACGTGCTAATATGGACAGCCCACCTAAACGATTAGGACAATTCAGCTTTCCGTGGCCCGCAACCTTAGCTAATGTCTGTCGCGATTAGCTTAATCTCGATATTTTACAACGTCATCATTAGCTTAACATGGACCCTGCTTACGAATGAAACCTAGGATTTCAACCGCCTCTTTCTCACCTAATGCTTGCTTGTTCCAGCGGTAATGATGACTGCGCACATCCTTAGGAGCTAGCTTCCATGGCAATATTGCTCCCCAGTCTACACGCGTAATCCATGGCAAACCAGACATAAGAAACATCGGCATTTGTCTTTGACCCCCATGAGTGGTTGTCATATGATTCGTGTGTGTATGGATTTGGTGTACGGCACAAGTTCGATCCTTCATATCATCAAGTATAAATAATTTCGCGTTTAGTTTGTTCATTTGGGATTTAGTTCTCATTTGAATTAAATCACTTAATAAGATGTCATTTCTCGCCGATATATTAGGGGGGGATTGTGTTGCAAAACTAGAGGTGGGCGCATCGCTCGAGCTCGGTACGAATCTGCTCGGGACGTATTATTATATGATGACCTACTGTATAGTTTTGAACGACCCCAGATGAATCCGCCAACCACATTCAAAAATTCAAATAAAAGCTTCGTCCACGTCAGCGCACCCGTCGTTGTCCACGTCACGTCCGCCTACTATTTCCTTTCCCCTTGCTTTCTCCCCCAACCATAATTTCCAAGAAACCAACATTTCGTCCTTCTTTAATATCCCCCCTCTTATCCGTTTTCCACCACCGGCAACCTGCTACACCCCGCAACCCCTCTCGCTCTCTCAAGTCTCCCCCCACGCCGCTCGCTCTGCTCCTCCGGTAACCCGCCGGTTGCCCACCACATCCCCATAAAACAACCAAGCAAGAACGACCCAGGGTCTACGACCATCTTCACAATCCCTCTCTCTCTCTCTCTCTGAAAGTTCCATGAAGTATCGCGAGCCATGAGCTCTCTCACCAAGCTCGGGGCCGCCCTCACGGCGGTCTTCGCTGTCTCCGTCGTGGCCCTGGCCGCTCAGATCCTCTGGGTCCTGTTGCGCAGCCGAAAGTTCCGGCAGCGGAGCCTCGCGGGCGGCGGCGGCGGCGGAGAGGGACCATGAATCCGCCGCCGGGGGCCGTCCACTCGCCTTCGTCGAAGGAGTTGCTCTACTTCTTCTGCTGGAAGAACCAGTCGAGGGTCGAGCCCGCTGCGGCTGCCGGAGCCCGGACGGTGGTCGACGACCCGGACAACGACGACGACGACGGGGACGCGCTGGTCAAGTGGCAGGGGTTGTACGGGCCTCCGAGGCTGCTGTTCACCATCAAGGAGGAAGAGAGGGAGGACGCCGTGGATTCCGACTGCGGCAGCAACGCCAAGAGCAAGAGCGGGTCGTCCTCTTGGGAGAAGATCGACGACAAGAAGAGGGTTTGCCTGAGGGAGTGCCTCGCGGAGGCCGACGACGAGGCTCCGCCGGGCGAAGCGGCGGTGGGCGAAGCGGCGGCGGTCGTCCTGGAGGTGGAGGAGGAGGAGGGGGGGGAGGGGACGACGCCGTTCTCGACGCCGTGCGCGTCGCCGCCGTACTTCACTCCTTCGCCTTCGCCCGCTCCGGATGATCGTCTGGCGGAGGTGCCGACGACGGTTGTGGTTGTTTTGGATGGTCAAAGCCAGCCCCGGGCGGTTGATCATGTAAAAATGGCAGGTGCGGTATGAGGGGCGAGATGATGATGCTTCGTTTTGTTTTAGGTGAGAAGGCGGCGGCGCGCCTGAGCGTCGACGCCGATCGCCGGCGGCTTTCGCCGGAGGGAAGACTGAGGTAACCGCCGTTCCGAAGTTTGTTGGACAATTCGCAATGTATGGATGGATGGTAGCGTAGAATAAAATACGAGTTTATGGTGATCGTTCATTTGACTTTTGTTGACTAAAAAAGTCTTGTTGACCCCGACATCAGTGGTATTATTTTAAATGGTCTGACGTAGCCGGATTGGCATGGAGTGTAGCTTAGAGGAAATATCTCATACCAAATATTAGCGATTTGATGAACGAACTCAAGCACGATATAAAAATATGGAATTATTTTATTTCATGTCGTGCTACTCTAAACATTTTAATAAATCCCAACCGTCGACTACCAAAGGCACGTTAGGACTTTGTTTCCTCCTATGGGTTCGAGATGCGTAGTCAATAAAGTTTTGCTTTACTTTTGGATTCCTTAAACCTGACCTTAAATTGGGAAAAACTTTTTGACCATAAAAAGAAAAGATTGGTAAAAACTTTTAAATGATTAATAAAAAAATGACTCACCTCACTTAACATGTTGAGACTCAGTTATAACATACAACTTGTAGTTTTCTCAAGTTTTTGGCTTTGATATCATCTGAAATTGGATTGAAGTCCAAAACATCGCAGAGCATCGAAGTCTCTATTCTATATCTTATCAAGGCTAATTCAAGCTAAATGAGCTTTAAGTTTGAACTTGAACTTTGAGGTATAATACTAAAAATTCGGTTAATGATAACGACATATGTCGGTATACAAGACAATTCAAATACTAGATCTTTGTTCGTAAGCGGCTCGAGATCAAATGATATGACTGAGCTATTGTGACTCCAAACAAACAAATTGGGTTCGAGTAATTCTAGTATGCGACTCACAAGTTCTTTTTATTATTTGATTTGCAATTTGCAGCCTAATGAAGTATATTATAAGTTTCGACCCAAAAAAGAAGAAGTATATTGTAAGTAATCAACCCTTGAAGTTAGATAGCATAGTCTATCCGAACGCACGCTAATGGTGCCTTTTGTTTGGTCGATTCCAACATAATAGAAACACAAGTAGTTACTCCACACTTTACAAGTGGGACTTATGTTTTTCTTAAAGGATTTTGTTAAAAAAGCGCCATCCAAACAAAAGTTGAGTAATCAGTAAAGAAAAATTCTCAATGCATTGTTTTTCACAGGAAAAATTGTCCAGAAGTTGAAAACATATTGTAGGATAACTAATTTAATTCTAATTTTTTTTTTTAATTTGTTCAATTTAGTTTTAAATTTTTCGATAATTTATTAAAGTAATTTTTCTAGTCAGTTTTGATTAGAAGTCGATGACTTGGGCGCCGACCATCTTGCATGGTATAACCAATGTTGGCGTTGATGATTTTTTTTTATATTTTCTTAAATTTATGAAATTTTTTTTCATTGCACTTCTTTATTTTTGTTTTCGTTTTTCTCTATCTCTCTACGATAGCTAAGTTTCCGCGATGGTTGACGGCGGTCATCACCCACAAGAGAGAGGCGATGAGTGCACTACAGCCCTCAGCCAAGGGAAATAGAGAAAAATAAGAAAGGAAAGAAAGAACACGAAAGAAAAAAGAGAAAAAAAATTCATAAAAAGTTGGAAAATTTGCAAACATTATTTATGATATCATTGACCGTGTTATATATGACAATCGGTATTTATGTTCACATAAGAGATTTTTCTATAATAAATTGTTAAAAGATTTAAAATTTAGATTAACCCAATTAAAAGCTTATGTCTATATAATAAATTTAGGACTTTTTTTAAATAATTATCTCATTTTTCACGTATTATTTATAATTCATTTATTGAAAAGCGAAATAATTTCTTATTAAATATAGTTTACAGATGTCTTGATCGTACTTGTTAATACGACTGTTTTCTTAGTGGGAGTCTGAAATAGTTATTGCGAGTGTACTTGACTAGTAAATTGACTGCACTCTGAAGTACACGGTCTACGCAACGGATGGCATGGTTCGGTCAATCATGGACGTTTCGATGAGACACGTCGATGGCCCAGCGTCGAAGACGACATAAAAAGAAGATGGATTAAATACGAGAAATGATGACAATGAGAAAAGAGATTATTGCAATAAGATGGTTGTTATAAAATTATAATATGAAAGTAATATAGGCGGTCATTAATGTGCTAATAAAATAATGAAATACATTAGCACCTGTTAAGGGATCGATTAATTGGGAATAAACATAGCGGTCGATATTGGTCATGCCCATGAATATGGTAATTTGACATAGCAACAAATCTGAGTTTTAAGGAACCCATATTTAATGCTCAGGGAAGTATCGGTTGAAAATGTGCAGAAGAAACAATAATTTCGTCTTAATTTGAGTCAGGAGTGGGGTCAAACTAAATAGAACGGTAATTATTTACTAAGGTGGTTGATTTTGGCTGAGGTGGTTGCTTAGGTGTACAATTGTGGCTGAGCCGATGGCTGCTTTAGTGGAGAAAGCAAGGAAAACCTTTCTTGCAAGGAAGAAAGATTAATTCTTGCAATTTAGAAATTTTTAAAAAAATTATCCAAAAATTTTTAAAATTATTTTGTAGGAGTCAATTCAATTCTAAAATTTTCAATTTAATTGATTTAGTGTTAATTTTTTTGGCGATTTTCCCAAATAGTTCTCCCGGCAAAAAATCGCTGACGTGGTAGTGGTTGTCTACATGGTACTATTAATATTGACATAGAAGATTTTTGCCAATCATTTAAATTTTCTTAATCTTTTTTTTCCTCTTTTGCTAATTGACCAAGGCCTTAGCAATAATCAGCAGGGTTATTGACCATATGCAAGGGTTGTGACATTCTAAGTAGCATGGACACGCGACACGAATATGCGACACGACACAATACGACATGTCATTTATCAAAATAAAGAATTTCGATACGTTGGAACACATTATTATTAAATAATATTTTCATTTTTAATTAATTTGAATAAATAAATAAAAAGAGCTTACGAAAAATTTACACTAATAATATTAATAAATCTATTCATAGAAAATTTGAAAGACATACTCATAATTAATACATTTCCATATTTGGGAACATGTTTTTAACTTTAACAAAAGTTATAGATGAGACTAATAATTAACAAAAAAATAGAATCAACTTTATTTAAATAAATCTATAATCTTCTATAATCATCAAAATTATTATTATTTAACATTCAATATTTTTATTTTTTGAAATCACTTTTTAACTCATTTATTTATTTTTATAACAAAGATAACTTTATCGCTCAAAAGTTATTCTTCCTCAAAAACCTCCCAAAAATTATTTCCCTACCTTTTTCTCTCTAAAATCATTTCCCTCCCCCATTTCTCTCTCCCCCTATCCCCCACGCCACGCCACCCCAAAATCCCCTCCTCGGTTTCTTCCCTGCTCTCTCTCCCCCCTCCCCATCCCCCCATGATAGCACTTGCTCCCCACCTCCATCAATCATCCTCAACCCACGCCACCACCTGCTCCCCCGCCCCCATCAACCACCCCCCACCACCCCACGTTGCCCCCTCTCCGGCCCCAGTTTCTTTTCATCATCACGGCACCCCCTCTCCGGCCTCGGTTTTTCCACTGTCCCCCACCACCCTCCCTCTCTTCTTGCCAAAACCCTAACCACGACCTCTTCTTCCTCCTCGTCGCACGGCTCTCTCCCGGTCACTTCATTGCAGTTGCTCGCCAAAGGACCTTTGGCCCTTCCTCTTTGCAGCTACAGCCTCGCCGTCGCCCTCCATCGCAACGTTACAATGGTGGCCCTCTGGATCGCCTCAGTTTATGCTCTTCCTTTGACCCTCCCTTGCAGTTGCGGCCTTGCCTCTACTCCCTCGGCCTTAACGGATGCGGACACGTCGACACGTGTCGAAAAGGACTGTGCTTCATAGATGACATTGGGCCTTGCCTAGTGGTTGGCTAAGGTGTCTTAGCCCTTTTGATGTCCATCGGACACGTCGACACGTGTCGAAAAGGACTGTGCTTCATAGATGACATTGGGCCTTGCCTAGTGGTTGGCTAAGGTGTCTTAGCCCTTTTTGATGTCCATCGGACACGTCGACACGTGTCGAAAAGGATTGTGCTTCATAGATGACACCCTCATTGGGCCTTGCCTAGTGGTTGGCTAAGGTGTCTTAGCCCTTTTTGGTGGCTAGTAGGGAGAAATAGGGGGAAAAAAAGGAAAAGGAAAAGGGAAAAATTTAGAACGTTTTTTTGAAATTTGTAAAATTATTCATGTACTTCGAGGAAAAATGTAGAATTGTCAAAATATTTATAATTAAATTGGAAAATTTTAAAAATTTAAAACTGAATTGATCATTATACAATAGGTATTAAATTTTTAGGACAATTATGCCTAAAAATTTAAGTGGCAAATTAACATCTAACTTGTGAATATATCCATGGTCCCTATTGTATGACGTAAGCCAAGGAAAAATAATAGATGCAATGCAATCCTTCCATTTCAATATAAACATATTCTAACTTCGAACCCAATCAATCTTGATTTTTCATAGTGACTTTTCTTGGGAATCTAGTTTTAGAACTGATACGAATGCTAAAGTCGCGCTTTATGGAGTTTTAATATCACACGAGGTTCAAAATTAGTGAATTTCACATGGCTAATCATTATTTATAATGCTATTGTGTTGACACCATTAGCATTTTTCACGATCCTCAAATCTATTCCTTCGCAAATCTTCGTCGAACCAAACTAGGATCCCTCGTCGTAACAATCGCACTGCCCATAAAATTTTTTAAAAAAAAGCTTCTTTTTCTTTCCTTAATCAAGAACCTTAATTGGGAAAAAAACCACTTTCATCTTTTTCAATCCACTACTTCTCATCTCCGGAAAATTGTCCAAAAAATCCTAAATCTATTACACTTGTGCCAATTTAGTTCTAAACTATTCAATATTGTCAATTGAGTTACAAAGTTTTTCATGTTTTATCGATTGAGTTCATCCAACCAACTTTAACTAAAAATTTCTAATGTGAATATCGGTAGTGCCATGAATGCCTGTGACCCTTGCAAGTATTGGTCAAAAGAAAAGGAAAAGAAAGAAAGATAAAAAAATTATTTAAAAAATCAAAATTTTTAAAGAAATTATAAAAAAAAACTGTTTATTTCGAGTGCCTCTATGTCACGGTGGATGGCTAATATCCATGTTAACAATTTCTAGCTAAAATTAGTTAGATGAACTTAATTGGCAAAATGTGAAAAATGTTTAAGATTTAATTAATAAAATTGAAAAATTTGAGACTCAATCAACAAAAGTGCAATAAGTTTTAAATTTTTGGATAAATTTCCCTTCTTGAACCCCACTGGAGTTTCCCCTCCCCTTAATGTAGCTTATAACACAAAGCAATCATAAGATTAGCTAACATTCGTGTTTTCTAACCGCTAATGTCCGTTAGTAAATTGTTTGGTGGGACCAAAAGATAAATAAAAAAAACATGTGGCCGAAAAATGGAAAAACCCGTTCCTCCCGCCATAGCGGGCGCCATTGGAATAAAGCATGCTTTGCTCATGAATAGAATGTTGTTCACTGTGAACCCATATAAAACCTATGGATACTATGACTATGAAAGATACTTGCGAAGAGAGGATTGGTGAAAACGTGGAATGTATTCACGAAACCTTGCGTCACCTAGACAAAGTCTGTCTTGACCAAGACAATGGATTCGAACTATTTTTGAGATGAAAGAGACATATGTCGAGTAATGAACTCGGTCTACGGCCTCTACTCGAGTTTATTGAGATGTTTTACCAACTCAATTCAGCTCATTTCAGCCAATGAAACTTTTGGACGAAAAATTAATCGGACCAATCCCAACCGATAGAGTCACTCTCCAACATGTCACTTTCTTCATATAGATAGTTGAAACGTTTCTTACATTTCAAGTTTCATTCACTATTGCACCTCTAAATTATTGAAGACGTGAACATTTCAGCGTCGTCTTTTTCTTTTCTTTTTTGGTTAAAAAAAAGAGAGAATTATGCGAACTTTTAAACATTAAAATAAATAAAAAGCTGCTCGTGTTAAGTGAAAAAAAGAAGAGGCAATTCTTGTGAATCTCTTATTCATACTATAGACAAGAAAATGAGCCAAATAAGAAGCACCACGAAGTGGAAATATGCACACACAAAAGCAAGATCCATAGGGCATGTCTTGTCACGGATACATGCATCCGAAAACAATAAAGTACACGCTGAATTGAAAGACCAAAAAGAAACATAATCGCAATCCTCAAAATCACAAAAATCCGACACGTAACTTAGAAGATGTTCCAATCGATGTCGCACTTGGTAGTCTGAAAATTAGCAGAGGATCCGCCATTCTTGGAGCTCGAAGGAACATTCAGGTCACACTTAACTTTGGGCTTGAACCTGAAAGTCTTCAATGACCCTAGTTTGAACCTCACTCTCAAATACAACTTCACCTTGATATCGAAAACACCGGCGGCCTTTTCCTTGTTGAAACTGGAGAGCTCCGACCCCACCACTTTCTGGCCTGCGAACGCCGGACTAACCACGCTTGTATTCTTGTGGCCCTGATAGAAAGGAGCCACGTCGGCGACGCTGAGCCTCTGGTCATCGTAGAAGGCCCTCGCCTCAAGACGGTCGTAGTACACGCCGATTTTCTTGTTGGGGTTCCGGATAGTGAGGTTGAGCTTGAGGTTGTAGTTGAGGACGGATTTGTTGGTGGTGAGATTGAACCGGGTCAGCTCGGCCTCGGTTACATGGAACTTGACCAGGTTGACGGGGCGGAAGATGAGCCAGAAGATGAGGGCGGCGATGCCGATGGAGATGAGGACCGCGAGGATGATTTCAAAGAGGAGTTTGAGGAGGCCGCAGCAGCAGTCGGGGCCTTGTTTCCCCGCCATGATTGGATCCTTGATGAAGAAAAAGATGGGAGAGGGCTGGCTGTTTCTTTAGTTTGTAGGGACCGGAGTTTGAGAATGAAGTGGGTGGATGAGGAAGATTATATTGTATCCTGGGTTTTATTGGAGGAGTTGGGAGGAAATGACAGGGGAGCGGCACAGCGTTGACCGTTGACGCGGTTGATTATGCTCAATCAGAAACCAGACATGAATCCGCACCTTGCCGGGGAAAACAAATGATGCATTACACAGTCGCATTGTAATTAGGTAACGTGTCAATGCTTATGTAGTAAGTAATCTACCAACTAAAACCGTCAACTTTAAATTGACTTTTTCTTTAAAAAGGGAGATTCATCTTTATACTTTGTCCTAATTATCCCTTTTCATGTAAGGATAATGTTTCCATTATGATCTACGGCGATTGAAATAGATAGATCCTATTGAATAAGTTTCGATGTTGTAGACACGGGCCAATTAAACAAAAGCTACAAAAAGAACCCGTTAGTATGACTAATCT
Organism: Eucalyptus grandis; assembly: GCF_016545825.1. Lineage (NCBI taxonomy): Eukaryota > Viridiplantae > Streptophyta > Magnoliopsida > Myrtales > Myrtaceae > Eucalyptus > Eucalyptus grandis. Next base: position 47,485,995 of record NC_052612.1, on the reverse strand, counting down.
CTTTGCTCTTTGCTCTTTGCCAAGTGAAATTTCTCATGAGAAGGGGAAAGTGATTCGGAGTCTATGCTGCATAGTGAAGATGTTGCTAAAAAAAGAGTTTTCAGAATCCCTTTTGGCTATCGACTAGGCTAGTGAAGATGTTGCTAAATAAGCTGCATTTCAATTGCAGATAATGGAGGGAGAGGGAGTTCGTAATTCCTCTATGCCGTCAGTCATAGGTCATGCCTTCCACTTTAGTTTTCTTTTCTTTTTTCTTTTTCTCTTTTTTGCAAAGCAAAATTAGATCCCACGTTGTCGTGGTCAACTCTCAATCTAAAATGAACCGACCTGTCAATGTTTTCGCATCGATAACTAGTAAGATTGAAAATGAACAGTTTCCTAAGTTTGTATGTTACTGTCTCATCTCCAGCTAGTAACATACCACGGGCGATCGGCTGGGCAGCCAAGGCTTCCGCCCCAAATTAAGCTCAGCTTCAACATTTCGGGCTACACCCATAGATCCAAGTCTAAACCTAGCCTATATCAACAACAATAAGAACCGAGAAGATCTATAATTGGGTTCAATTCGGGCTCCATCAAGGCCCGACCCAGTTTTCATTTTCTTTTATTATTTTTCAAAGAAAACCTTATACCTTAACATGCTTCTTTAGGCACAATAAAGCTCTAGCCTGAAACTTACCAAGCACATTTGAGATGGGCCAATCCAAAGGATTGTTTTTTTTTTTTGGTCAGACCGGAGAACGCTATCTTTTTTCTTTTTTTTTCTTTTTTGGGCTTGAAAAAAAAAGTGAAGTAGGTGTAGGATTTGAAGACATGTCGCAAATTTTTAATAAATAAAGTGAAAGGATCTTATATGAAGTTGGAGAAGTCTAGACTACCCAAGTTTTTTACTTATGATGTATATCGATTGAGATCTTTTTGCCAAGCACAATCATTAATTTGAGCACTTCGATCTCTAGGGTGCCATGGTAGTAGCTTTGATCAAAGACTTTCTTTCAGAATGTGAGCCAGAAATATGTCATGGAAACAAAGCTTAGATGAGACAATGATGCAATTCCTTGGCCGAGTTATAAGCCGTCTAGCTAACCCATTTCTCCCATCAGGCAGGTCGTATTCTGCCCGTCTTCCTAGACGTAGATTGAATGGAAACGAGCCATTAGTTCCTGCCGATGCGTGAGCAACAAGTTCATATTGCTAGTAGAAACTAGTATTGGCTTATGGGCCTGAAGAACAGATGTGAAGAAGCATATAAAGCCCGTGTTCTCCATTCTTCCCATTCGCAATTTCACGACGCCTTCTTACTTGGATGTGGGGGCCAGCTCATGTTCATATCGCTTTGGAGGAATAAACCACGCCCTCCTAACATTCACTTTCTCATATTTTTTGTTTTTCAGGTTTCTGGCTTTTTGGGGCAGTTCAGTTATCGCAATAGTGGCGTGGACAAATCATTGTCCTAAAGAGCGAACCTAACACGACCATTCAATACTCAATAAAATAATGGAAGAATTCTATCCGAGTCGAAACTCCATAAAATGAATTGACTGGACACACACTCCACATGTGGCCAACATGTGGAGTAGGGGTGGGTGAAAGTTAGAGAAAGACGTGGGGGACCATTTCGGCATATGGGAAAATAATTGCCCAAACCCTTCCGATCACGCCATCATTAATAGGCTGTGAAGATGGATGGTGAGAACAGGGGACTATGAAAATGACCACCCCCCACTGGAGAGAAATCATTGCCCACACTGGTTAATGAAACACGGGAAATCCAATTCGTACAAACCGTCAAATCATATAAGTTTCACGTGAGCCCATGTTATCTTTTTGATTTTTTTCCTTTGCTTAGAATAGTCCACCTTGTCGACAGTGGATGTGAATTGAGGTCACACAAGTCGGATTCCTGTACTAAATTTTCGCCGCCGCAAGCCGTCTCCAATGAACCACACAGATGACTCACCCACCCTTCTCGATAATTCAACATCATCACCCACCGTACCATTCCACTAGCTACTCTTTCCATCCTGTCCCAATTTAATTCTCTGTAGGAAGACTTTTGGTCTAGGAGTTTATTCCTATCCTCCAATTGTGCGTCATCCCTATTCTATTTCATTCGTATAGATTACCGCCCCCAAAAAAGGAAAAATAAATTGTATGCACACATGGGTTGTTTTCATATAGATTGTAATATAAACAAGAATAGTTAAATGGACCGATCCTTTGGAAACTACCTTATTAACCTTTCTTTTCTCTGTTTAATCTCACCATATGTTATAAAGGCTCGTCGTTTGTGTCGATATTGAAAGATTTTCCAACACCCCCGCCCCCCCAAAAAAAAAAAAAAAATGCATGGCCAATTGGAAAAAATGAAGGATGGGTCTATTATTATATCGAGGATAGGCATGGATGTGTAATGTAAAGGGTACCGCTATTATGTCACGCACACACGAACCCTTGACGTTGACTCTACGGCCATTTTCTATTCGCACCTTTCGGAATCGCCCATCCCAAGGGAAAGGAAGAGAGATCCAATGAAAGAATTCAAGGAGGACTAGACATGAATTCAAATAAAGTGATAAACAAGAGTAGACGCGTAGCGACCATCATCATCATCGTCATCGTCACAAATAAATAAATAAATAAATAAATAAATAAATGTCATTTTCCAGATGCAAAAAACCATAGATAATGACACCGCACCCTCCGCTGGACGATCGAATTGACACAATTATTGCCCTTTTTTTTTTCTTATTGCAAGTCGCAATCTCATCGATCATAAAATGACAAATTACACAACTTGCCACCGAATTTAAGATTCTCCTAACTTTGTCCTCTTTAATTACCTCCGTTTTTATTATAATTTCCTGGTAAAACATCGAAGTATACACAGTTCAAGACGTAATTCCACAGATACCTAAAAACCCAACATATATCACGTACCAAAGTGGACTGAAATTGCGAAAAAAAGAGAAATAAAAATAATAGACGAGAGAGAGAGGGAGAACCATAATTGTCCGATAAAAACAACAGAGCATGTGCATGTGCTTGTGCGCGTGTATCTGCTTAGGTGATGGTGGCGGCTTAATGTAGGCCGTCGCCTTCTCACACGTCGACGCTGCACCTCTGGACCAGCTGGTACTTGACGGCGTTCTCGCCGACGGTGATCCCGTTCATCTTCGACCCGAACGTGATGAACGCCGGGCACTTCACGTAGAGGTGGTACCGCCCGGTGATGAATGTGCCGAGCTTCCACCTGACCCGCCCGTCCATCTTGATCAGGAGGCTCACGGCGCCGGAGGACTGGTCCTGGGCCAGCGCGAGGGAGTTGTAGGGGGCGACGGGGACGTCCGTGCCGTAGACTAAGGGCGACCACACGTCGACCTCCTTGTGACCCTGGTAGGACGGTTGGATCTGGGAACGGTAGGTGATCTGCTGGCTGTGGTAGGTGGCGTAGGTGTCGAGGCGGTCGTAGTAGATGCCGAGCTTGTCGTTGGGGTTGCGGGAGTAGATGGTGACCTGGAAGTTGATGGTGAGGAGGCTGGGGACGGAGGCGTTGAAGGTGTAGACGGTGACGTCCTGGAGGACGAAGCGGGGCTTGTGGGGCTGGATGATGGCCCAAGCGAGGAGGAAGGTTAGGAGGAGGATGAAGTTGAAGATGAGGAGGCCAACGAAGATGCGCTTGCCGCGCCGCCGCCACTTGCTTTCATGCTTCCCGCAGCCACCACCCTTGACCGACATGGTGGTTGACGGCGGCGGCGGAGGAAGAGGAGGAGGAGGAGGAGGGAGGAGGAGATAGGTTTGAGGAGGAGGGACTGGAGTGAGAGAGGGAGTGAGAGGTTTTCCTGCTCGGTTGGTGTATATAGAAGCGGAAGCGCTAGGGAGTTAGGGTGAGGGGGAGAGGGGATGGGCCTTATGCTTTTTGAGAAGGGCGAAATAGGTCGACGTGTGATGGACGCATTTGTGAATGATTACTTTTTATTATAATTCCCTTTTTTTATCATTTTGGATGGGAGCGAAGTGAATCGAATGATGATCTTGGTGTCTGGTGGTGGAAGAAGTTGAGGGAGAAGAAAAGAGATGTGATTGAGAAAAATGGGCATCTTTATTGACTGTTCTCTCTATAATATGCAAATTATGTATCAACGAGACAATAATGGTGGAGTTGTAGATGGAGGGTATTTTTTTTTTTTGGGTAAAGTAAAGATGGAGGCTATGTTCATACTCAATGATTGAACAAGACACTTATTACCTCAATTCCATGTGGAAATCTCTAGATTCAGGTCGCTTTTATCATTCGGAAATTTAAACTTAACTTGTTCATAAAGTTTATAAAGTGATTCAAAAAAGAATTCTGGATAATCAGAAATCTCCATCTGTACATTTGGGTTTTTAACAACAACAAAAAGGACATCATCTAATGAAAGAAATTCTAAATCTCATATTAAAAATTAGTTTAAGGAATGAGTGCATGCACTTTGCGAATTCCAACGGGGCACGGAATCGCGCGAAGAAAACCAGATCCGCCTACCTCGCTACGCGGCCATATTTTTCTCTTTCTTTTCCATCTTTAATTTACTCGAATGGAAACTCATGCTTCTTTCAAGAGCAAATCGAAGCAAAATAAAAAAGTAAAAACAACCATGAAAAATTCGGGTGGCGGTGGTTCTGGTGGATGGTGAGCTCCAATAAGTGAAGGGGCCCCACGCTAGTTGACAATTCTTGTCCTTAGGAAACGGGAATTCCTCGTCTCATCGACGGCACTAACCCTGCAACGACAAAAAGGGAACAAAAAGAAGAGAAAAATAAAGGAAAAAAGGAAGAAAAGTTGCATAATAAAATACCCAAAACCAAAAGATTAATCCCTTTAATCCAATGTTTGGTCTAAAGTGCCGCGTGCAAATAACGGAAATAATCGAAGCGGTTTCGGCCGTCGGCCGGAGATTGGATCGGACGGAGGAGGAGGAGAGGGAGTTTGTACCTAGGGGTCCACCCACCGGGGAAGAGGAGCTCTCCCAGCTCATCAGCCTCCGCCCACTGACCGACGTTAGCCAAAGCTATGGATGATGGTACAATGGGTTTACAAAATTAACAATATATTAGGTGATATGATAAATCGAGATTAGAAATTTAAGCACGTAAGTCGCATTCGACACTCAGTACTAATATGTCACATCGTTTAGCATACTAACTTTATAAAATTGATTTCGATCTATTGCGCCGACGATAAGATTTCTTTTTAATTTAAGGGGCTTTTGCAATTTCCTTTGCAGTCCAGCCAAACCCATAAAGCGGTACGAAGGGGCGCAGCGTAGCCACGGAATCGACTGGGCCAAAAGCGGTCCCTTTTGAGTATAAGACATTGTATAAGAAACGATTTGTTTTAACTGAGAGCAGTAAGATCCCCGCAAGCTTGAAAGACTAATTTGGAATTAGCCCTTTCTCTCCCTTTTTTTTTCATTTGAAAAAGCCGTAGAAGGGCTCAAAAGGCTTCACAAGGAGAAAGCTTGCGCTCTAGTTTTCAACCCTTGCGAAGCAATTTTTCCAACTTTCTTTTAGCTTGACCCCCACAAAGCTTGAAAAGACTAATTGGATTTAAAGCATAAAAGGGTGAGTCCTTTCGTAAAGAGAAAGCAGCTTGAGCCCTTGGTTTGTATCTTTACAAGCAACTCTCTTTGCACTTTTTCAACTTTAAACTTTGCGTACCCATCATATGCCACAACTAAATTTCAGCAAAATAAGTGTAATCTAAGAGTACTTCATTGTCGTATTTGCATAATGTATTCACAACTTTAGACCCCGAACACTTCATTTCTATTACCGATCACGCATCCCGTGCATACCCAAGAAGAGGAATGATCCACAGCACTCGACGTCTACCGGCGATCTATTCGCAGATGTGAAATCGGTGAAGATTGTGTACCACGCCATGTGTGCCACGACTTCTCTATGCTCCACCCCACCAAACTTGTTGAAACAGATAATTGCAGCTGTGCCTTTTGACCACATGATCCGTGATCCACATCGCTCGTCCTCTTTCTGCTCTCTCTACCAAACTCCATAATGAAAACCGCAAGTGCTTTTACAGTTAATACCCGCTCGAACTCGTTCCGGGAACTCGCCTCCTTTGTACTTTCCCAGTTTTCGTCCTCTTTTTCGCTCCACATGAAACCAACACGTTATCTAACTTCATCTCCAAGGAAGAAGCCAAGAAAGTCGTGCGCCCTATCACCCAGCTTCCACGTTGAAGCAACTTTCTCTTAATTTCCAGCTGGTCATGGAGCAAAGGTGCAGAAATTTACTCGCGGATGGCCCCAGGAACAGCTTGATTTTAACAGACGACCGTGGGACTTTCTTTTAAAAAATCGAAAGCTTTCTCATCTATTTTTCACTTGGATTCCATGGAGTCAAAGTCATCGATGTGAACAGAGTCTGGTTCGGCCTCACTTACCATCGAGGCTTATTTAACGATTTTCGCTTGACGCTCCACCAAACTTTGTACCCGACGGGTTGATTTGAATCGCCCACCGTCCAATCCAATCCGGAATCCAAAATCCGATCGAAGACTCGACCGACGGCCGATGGAGTCAACCCCATGTGTTGGCTTAGGTTTAGTAAATTCAAAAAGGCCCATGTGAAGCCACCCTCTGGTCCGCTTGTCCCTTTGCCCTTGTTCTCTTTCTTCTTCAATTGAATGTTCTTGTCCCTTCTCGAAGACGTGTCCAACGGCCAAAGTTTACATTAAAAGGCTGGGCGGACGCCATTAATGGTGGACATAATTTTGGCCACAAAGGTTTCTGTGTAAAGAGTAAACGGAAAGATGTCGTTTGATGTTTTTTTTTAAGATCGATTGTTGGGTGTTATTAATCTCTTACCAGACAGAACTTCTTTTTTAAGGATATGCAGCATTATATCCTGTGGAAGATTTGTTCATTCATGACATAGTTATAAGCGTTTTAGCTAAAATATATGTGGACTTTTACTATGTATCCACCGCTAGAAACTGCTTTTGCATCCAATTTCAGGATTCAATTTCTATAGTATTTCATGCCTCCAATCAATTTTTCCAAATCGGGGTCGAATCAAAATGATTTCCATTAAAGTTTCGTTAATGCATGAACAGAGGAGTTATGTAGAAAAATAGATCCGCAGACCGCTGGGTCCAATGGCCTAAAACTTGGTTAGGCTTGAAATCACGTGCAAGCTTTCGCTGCAAATGAACAAGATGGATTGTGCCCGGCATCAAATTGTTCGAGAATAGTGAAATAACATGACTTCAATTTGAGATGAGTCAAGTCTCCCAATAGGCATTATCTCGAAGAGAGGCTCGGTGCAATAGACATGTTTGCGCATTACATTCACCGGAAACAAATTTCAATGTCTTATCAACTACAAGCATTTTCACATTCATTTCCCGAACTTTCAAATGACAAGACTCGTTTTAAAGAGAAGCATTTCTTTTATCTCATTTTTCTAGCTCTCTATGAACAAAACAAATTTACAATAAGAGAAAATACCCAAAACATTCATCTTTTTTTACTCAATGGCCAATTACATTTTTCTGTTTTTGCAAATCCCATTCACATTACATCCGAGCAAAATCCTACATTGAAAAGACCAAATCACTACTTTTTGCAACTCATCTTAATTATCTTGCTCGGTGTTAAGCTAGTCTGGTTCTCAGTTAGTTTTTTCTTTTCTTTTGGATCTATGGTTTGGTTTTTAGTTGATTTTGAACAGGTTTGAGAAGTCCAGGAGGAGATACAAATTTTTGGAAAAGAAAATGACATTTCAGAAAATAGAAAATATTAGAATAATTGATGCGAATGTGTATATTAATATTTAAAGGTAAAACTCATCAGCTAGGTACAAATTTTGTATTTTCAAAAATAGAGGTATGTTTCTAGCATTTGACTTAGCAATTTTGCACCTATTCATTGCCCCCTCTTTGAATCTTACCAAACAAGGGGAAGAAACCATTTTCATCGGTCTTTTCTTCACCTCTAATCCCTGCTTTCCATTTTCTTTACCTTCGAAAAGTCCTTCCAAAAGAAGGGGCAAAACCTCAGTTCTTTTTTTTTATTGGAACACTTGGTTAAGTTAAATGTAGAAAAAAAGAGAGGCAAAAATAGAAGGGGGTAAAAAAGAAAAGGTAACTGAGACAATTTTCCGTATGCTAATTGCCGGGCTACTGGAAAAAGTCGCATTCGCCTTCTGATGGAACTGACAATCGAAATCTCTCTGGCACAGAAAACCAAGAAGGCAGTAGTACTCGAACACAAAGTCCCTACCAGATCCCCCTCGAACCTTGAACTCCCGAATTTCACAGGAATGGAAAAGGGCATTCTGCAGTGCTACATTCTAGAACAGCAACCCCTATAATGCACCCCCTATTTCATTAAAACCTCTTTGTTTTTTGGCTGGAACTGTACCTCTATCTAGCTCACGGCAGGTGAAGCGAAGCGACAAAAAGGTTGAATGATGAAACATAAAAGCAAACGAGGGTTGAAAAGATGTCGAAAGTATATCTGCACCCGGGGGGGAATTTGGTGGAGGGGAATCTCCATGGCAGAAAGGTTCCAGGAGCAAACCCCCTCTACAATAATAATTCGAGCATTAAACTATTGAAAACGAATTTCCGGGAAGCAGAAACGCCGAAGGAGTGGCGTTCCTTGGAAAGGGTCCCATTCCCACTAACTTAAAACTTATCTCCTTTAGCTTTTCCCACATGAAAATTTGCAAAGTTTTAAATTTATTCTCGTTTTGCACGGATTGTCGGCACGCCATTGTCCAACACGGTTTACAGTATGGATTGACTTTATGCCAAAATCAATGAGATCCCTATATTGAATTTTTGCTCCCTTCCGAATCGAGATTTACAGGCGACGTGAGGATCAAGCTTCGGAGAACCATACCATACCTAACAGTCTCGACTTTGCTGCAATTTGACACATATCATCGCACTCGGACTAGGTTTCCGAAGGCCATAGCTGCCCGACTTTCAAGCAGTGAACAAGCCCCGTTCATGCGTCAAGAGGGTATTTAGCCATGTTGACATAACCACGTTCATAAAGAATCGACTCCAAGATCATAAAGGTCCCTTAAATCCATGAGAGTCAGCGTAATGAGCCTGGCCAACATGAACGGGCATCGAACTGTTGCGATGCGTTGCGTCGGTGTGGTAATTCTATACATTGATTGTGCCAAGTCAGTGTTGTTTTCAGCAGACAATGCATGTGCAAGCGCATGTGCCGGGTAATATGAGGTTGATGATGCAAGGACCACTTTTGTTTTCTTTTCTTTTTTGGCTCTTGCACAAGAAAGTGCAAAGCTAATTACGTTACTTTTGATGAAGTTGTGGAGTCTGATAGAGAAAAATAATGTTCAAGAACAGAAAAAATTTATTTTGGACAACCACTTTCCAATAGATCGCTAATCCTGTAATGTTAAAGCAAACAATAGGACTTTTAGCAACATACATGTAATTTCCTTGTTTGCCCTAGGCTCCTAATATATATAGTGGCAATATCTTTTTATAGCTGTAATGCCGAAGCTTGTAACACTGACATTGATAGCGAAAAGATTGTTTAGTGCGACATCGTGATTTTTCTCCTTTCCTAATTTTGGGAAGTGTTTTCGACGTTAAAATTCTCATTTGTTTTTTTCTCTATTTTTTTCTCTTCGTATGTTCGCGTTCATAACACCTTTTCCTAATATGGCGGAGCTCAAAAGGTTATATATTCTATGAAATGAAGTGCCTTGGTTGGATCGATAGAAAAGGGTAGTCCGAAATCCGAAGCATTTGTAAATGGCACGATAGAACATGTGAATGAACAGCATAGGTTTGTACTTTTTTTCCACCCCAGGTTTATTTATGAATAAAAGGGAAAAAGAAAAAGCATGATAAAGGAGGCTAACATTATTGTACACTCATTTAACGAACCTAACCTTTCTATCTTTGTTCATATCATCTCAAAGAATTAGGGCATCGACTCTTTACAAGCCCTTTTGTCCCTATCTGGTTCGTTCGTTCGTTCGCGTGCCCTCCTGACCTTTCATTATGGCCCATTTAATTGAATTGGAAGCTTCCTCGGGCAATTAGTACCCTCCCTTTTGTTAGCAATGTTAATCTTTCTCTCTCTCTCTTTTTCATCAGTGCCGCACAAATCTTCAAAAAGTTTAATGATGCAGTACAATTACCACCTTCCCTCTTCTGGTGATCAGAAACAAAAATGTAGTCATGTCCAGGTCTGAAATTGGTAGGGACATTGATCTTTCGACTATTCGACCAAGCGGTGGGCACAAATTGATTTTGTCTTGACCCTATGTGCATGTAAAGTGGTTTCCGCTCAAATGGACATCCTCTCTTTGGTCCATGGATTCTGATATAGTTGACTTAGTTCAATCTTTTTCATTTTGTGGTTATTGGGTCCATTATATCCTGGTCTGGTCAGGACCCCGGAAGTGAATGTGATGCAGCTCTGAACCTTGTGCTGGGGCCATGTCCCTCGAGTGAAGGGTCAGGCCCATGAAAGTGAGAGTAATCGGATGGGCTAGTTGGATTTTCCAATGGGTTTCAGAGTTATTTTGTCTTGTAATTGTGGATGCACTGTGATGAGTCGTGACTTGCATGTTTAATAGGACATGTCACGAAACTACAGTACCAAAAAATCAGAAGAGGTAGCTTCTAAAAAATTGAGTGAGGCGGCTCCTTAAAAGCTGTCGGAAACACTGTAATTGTGGAGGTGCGGTAGCTTTGAGGTGCTCTACCGAACAACTTATGAGAACTGTAATATTTGTTTTCATAGTTGAAACTGTTATGAATAAACTATATTCATCACCCATCCTCGCCCAACAAGTGGTATAATGCCCTAATGATAATCGAAAATTTCCCCCTCATCTCCCCCTCCTTTCTCACTACCTTCTGCATATAGCTGCTATCCACGGCTTCCATCACTTCCGGCAGAGCCACCATCGGCCTCCTAATGGGACAACGACGATGACGACCACCACCACCATATATTGTCGGCTTGTCTCTCTCATCCTCCTCAAGTTCCCTGCCCATCATGCCTAAACAATGTTTCCACTTTTCGGTTGAGTTTCAATAATAGAATGCCATGCCAACTAGAGATGACATAAACAAATGGTTTCTAAAACTGAGTAGTCTCGGGAATCATGAACGCTTACCCTGTTAAAACTGTGAAAAGATGTACTCCTTGTGAATATGAAGATGAAGATGAAGAAATGAATAAGGATACAGCAAAATCAGCAAAAGAAATACTTTGAATTACTCTATATCAATATGATTGTAGTACAAAGCTTCTGTGATCAATGACAGCTTTTGAATACAAAATCCTCTGTTTTACATCCCCTGTTTCTATCTCTCTATCACAGCACGTATCAGCTACACAATTGCAGAGCATCCATTGATGATTGCTCTCTAAGCTTTCTCTCTCTATATTTCTTCACACGTCTCATCAAGGAAGAAGAAGACTACTTAAAGAACGGAAAACTGAATACAGCTCATCAAAGAAAAACAGAATTCAACTAACTGTTTCTTCATTTGTTTTTCCCACTTTCAGCTGAATAACCGCACACGTGCTAGTTTAGATCTGTTATAACTTGGCGATCCATGTCAATCTTCATCTCAGGCTTCTTCTTCATTGATGTCAATCCAAGTTTGTCTTCACCACGAGTTCTCCACCGTTGATCACCAGCTCTTTGTTGCTTTTCTGTCTTTTGTTTTTCCTCACGTGTTCTTTCTCTATCTGCTGAATTTATAGTAACTAATGATTGAGAAGACTCAGTTCCTTTATATTTAACACTCCTTCCATAGGGTAGCAGATGTTTGGACGGGAAAAAATTGCAGGCCTTGCTGATATGGAATGCTTATGTTTATAATGTTTTACATGTTCATAATTGTAAACGGCATAACGACGCTTCATACTTGATCATATGCCTGGCTGCCCATGGACTCGCCCCAACATAGCTCGAGCCACATGGGCCAAAAGGTGTTTTTGGACGAGCCTAGGCAAGGCCTATAGGTAGAGAACCAAGGCTACAATTTTGCAATATTAGAGAGCCAAGTCCACCCATCGATTACCTCTAATGCTTTGTAGTTACTTATTATGCTTTTTTGGGGATATTAATGTGGTGAATTTAGATCATTATCATCAACTTATTTGCATAGTCGTAGAGTAGTATCAATTTATCTATTTAATGAAATTTCGATAACTAAAGGTTTGCATGGTAACGTTTCGTTTCTCCCAATTTATGTTCTTTTGTCTCCCGAAACAAAAAAGAACACCGTTTAGTAAAACTTTTGTTTCCGAGAACAAAAATCTATTTTTTTGTTCTTGGGAACAAATTTGAAACAAAAAAAAAAAGTAGTTTCTTGTTCCCGAGAACAATTTTTAGAAATAAGCTAATTTTTTTCTTTTCTTTTTTTCTTTTATTTTTCTTGCTTATTGCGGCCTTGGGTGGCTGCCTGCCAACTGCCGACCACCTTCGGCCGGCCGTGGCCACCTTTGGCCAACCGCCAGCTGTCGCCAATCGTCGCCGCCATCATGTGATCGTCATCATTGCCACCCATAGCCCACTAGCCACCCGCGACCACCGATGACAGCCATTGACCACTTGTTATCGCCACCGATCGTCGACCGCCACCGCCCGATCGCTTGATCGCTGCACGGGCTTGTCGCCCATCACCACCGCAGGACCGCCGATTGTCGCCACACGATTGCCGCCCAAACCCACTCGTCGCCAACCACCGCGCGGCCATTTGCGGGAGGCAATGGCCGGTGGGTTGTGGGTCATGGCGTGATCGTGCGACGACAATCAACAACAGTCAGCGGCAATGGTTGGCGGCTAGCGGCTAGCGGTCCTGTGGCGGTGACCAGCGGTGACAGACGGCGACAGTAGCGACGACGGGCAATGAGCGGCAACAAACAATGGTCGACGATCCATAAGCAAGAATAAATAATGAATATATACAAAAAAAAAAAATGTACCAAATACATTTCTATTATTTTTCTATTTCAATAGTAGAAATTTTGTATAGTTACCAAACACTTTATTTTACTCAAAAATTGTTCTCCGGAGTAGAAATAAAAAAGAACTATTTCTGAAAAAAAAAAAAAAATGTTCCCCAGCCAAGAAACGTTACTATACGTACCATAATATACTTGAAAGATGCTTTCTGTTGGGGATTCTAAATAGGGCTAGTCCCCGTATACTTTCATTTTAGTTCAAATTAACATCCCACTTCGCACAAAAGAAAGTAGTGTTACCTAATTTTTATGGTGTCAACTGTTAATCATGCAAAACGATGTGTGTGAACGATTGGATCACTTGGAGATACGCATGTACATGAAACTACTTGAAAGAGTGATCATGAGTTCATCATTTTCCAAGAAATTTGAGATAAAGCATCGAACATGTTGTTAAACCTTCATTGCAGATCGATCCAGATTCCTACGTGGTATGCAGTTGAACAGGATCCGGCTGAGAAATTAGATAGGAGACCGGATCCGTGCTTGGTTGAACCAGCGCGAAGAAAGCGTTCTATAAATTTCGCAAAACATAGATTGGCTGCCGATTTCTGCTTTCACTCTTTTCCACATCTTGTTTGATCTTGTTCCAACCGAAAGGAAAGGACACCCAAAAGATTACAAAAAAATAAACGAACGAGAGAGCAAACACAAGCACGCATGCATGCATGCAACGCTCATCTTTCTCACACGTACACCACGCACTGCCTAGGGTTTCCGCCCCTCAGGCTCCCCTTTCCCGAAACCCCGACGAACCCAACATCCAAGCCGTCGCAGTAAACCCTCATGCCAAAGTGGCTCGTCCACCACCACCCGGACTTGAACGTCCCCATCAACCCAAGCCCCAGCCCGAAAACCACCGTCCTTTCCGCCGCTCCTCATCCATCTCCTCCAATGCCGCGGCTCTTGGCTGCTCCCCATCTATCGTCGTCATCTTCGCGTGGATGACGCCGCTCGTCTTCCTCTCCAGGAAAACGCCGGTTCTGTGCTCCAGCTGAGAAAGGTCCTTGGGTCGTCGTAGTATACGTAGCTCTGGATCCGCTCGAAGTAGGCCTTGAGCTTCTGGTTCTTGTTGTCGACGGTGACATTGGCGTCCCAGCTGCCCATCGGGACCGAGTTCGAGATGTTGAAGTTGGTTACGGAGAAGGCGGTGACATAGAACCCGGGATCTGGGGGCGGAGGACGATGTACATGATGACGCTGATGGTGCACGATGCCACCACGAGAAAAGTAAGGGCCGCAAGGATTCCGCGTGCGAAGCCTGAGGTGCGCTGTGGCGGTACTTGGGAAGGGTAGTAATTGGGGTGGTTTGTGGGGTAGTATCCGACGTGTGGAGGGGGTGTACCGTAAGGATAGCCACCGCCGCCGCCGCCGCCGCCGCCGCCGCCGTGGGGAGGAGGGTAGGGCGGGGGTAGCCCATCACCGGAGGAGGGTAGCCGGGAAGGGGTTGGTGGGGGTAGTTGTTGGGGGCGGTGTCCTGGTGTCTGGTCGATGGCGGCGGCGGCGGCGGCGACCCAGAGCTATGGTTTCCATCTGGAGGGGGACTTGGTTTAGGTTGATTTTCATCTTCATAGGGTTTGGGTCGTTCGGCATGGTGGCGATCGGACGGAGACGCCATTGTCGACTTGGGTAATGGTCTTTCTGGTTTTCTCACCCTCGATCTCGCACAACCTAAGTCCCTGACGGGGAAGGAGGGAGAGAAAAGAGAGGGAGAAACAGAGAGAACAAACAGAGAAAATGAGACGGCAATGTCTGAAAATAGAAGGAAAGGTGCGGTTTTTGGGATGTAAGAGGGAGAATACTATGTTAAGCAAATGAAGCCAAACGGAATGGGTTGTCAAAATGATTTCCATCCGTTTTGCATTCCACACAGCTTTCTTAGAGTAGCTAATAATTTACCCTTTTTATCAAAAACATGTTAGTGGCTAATCCGATCCTGTAATTAGTTTTTGTTCACCGTATCATTAATGGAACGAATCTAAACAATATATTGGTTGTGCTTCGGTTTCATAATTAGTTTTTTCATCCGCATCGGTTTCAGAATTCACATTGGTTGTGCCTGTTGCAGTTCATACTTGTTTCGGCATTTCCTGGAACCGTGGGATTCTGTTTGCGCTGTGGTCGAGTCTGTGCCACGAAGCTTTGCCACGGGGAGAACAGTCGTGACCGAGGATGCGGTGTACAGAGATGAGTGGTGAAACCTCGCTGAATCATAGTGAGTTTGACTGATGTCCCCTCGGGTGCGACTGCAAAAATTTGCATGTTCCATTTTGTCCTATATCGTTCAAAATTTTCGTATTGATAGCACGCCACTGACCTTCAAAACCAATGCAATGGACGCGGAATTCTTTGGCGATCCGATATCGATTGTGGAAATGGACAGAACAGGTATACGGAATGACGAATTTGTCGGTGTACTTTTCAAGAGTTACCAAGAATATGGAATTGACATGCTCACATAACATCTCCAAAGTGGCGTCAAAGAATGGTTAAGACGACTTCCAATAAGGATAGTCATCATTCTGGTCTGTCTCGAGTGACAAAACTTACAAGTAAAGCAAATGAAAGAAATGAGATGGGGCACGACCATCGCTTGAACCCACCCACTTAATAGTTAAAAATGATCGAAGAAAGGTGATGAAGCGGGAGCCTTCATCGCTCCGAATATTTCATCGCTTAGGCTCACTCCATGTCTTGCCCTCGAAGAATTCATTCAGCATGCGTTCAATATCCTCGACGCTGAACCTGATGTACTTCATAGGGTTCTTCCCGTTCTCAATAAGTGGCCTATAACACCCAAAACATGAAAATCGACCTTGAGAGGATCTTAAAGGAAACTCCTAAGATCAGTAGGAGAAACTCACCTGCAGCGCTTGATGAAAGATCTATAGGCGGGCAAGACGACTTCTGCAACAGCAAGCCTCAGTGACTCGCGCAACTCACTGTCAGGAACCGTCCACTGAGATTGCCTTAGATAGAGCTCCTCAAATTGAACATTAAATGTCTTGAACCGATCTTTCACCATTGCTCTTGAGATTCCACTGGTACCATCACTTCCCATACCACCAGCACCTCCTGATGCACCCTGAACCGTGAGGCACTGCAGAATCTGCAGGTCAAGATTTCAGCTGAGCTTAGTTTCTGTTTGATGAATTGGAAAAGGTTCGGTGATAAACTTCACAAGAAGTGCTGTTTTGTCACTCAAGGCCGAGGAATTTTTTTACAGAACTTTCACTTATGAAATTGTCTTGAAATATCTGAAGAAAGAAAATTCTAAATGTCTATGCAGAGCTTGAAATGTGTGGGAGCTACAATGTTGCTTAAAAGGTCTTTAAGCATTAAAAAACTCTCTTATAAAAGTAGTTCAACCAAAGTACCTTTGCCCACGAAATCCTCTTATACTGATTGGCATGTTGCTGAACAATCCTCCTATGTATCTGCACCCAGTCATCCCAAAGTAAGTCCTTCCGCTTCTGACCTGCAAAACATAGCTAAGAAATGGTATTAGCCCAATGATGCTTGCACAGCAAACTCAATGCCTTGAAAACTGACCTCCTTACAGATCGAACAATGTAGTGGATATTATTCATGAGAAATAATTGAGTCAACGCAGGATCTTTATACTGCTTAGACTTTCCATCCAGATTACTCTGAAGAGCACTCATGATTCTTGTAGTTAGAGCTGCTAATTGAGCATCTGCCTCGCCTTCATTGAACTCCTGAAAGAGCTGCCTCAAAGTGGACTGATAGCTGTAAACATCAATACCAGAATATTATAGCTTAGGCAGAGAAGCAAGATATGACCCAAACAAAAATTACACTGCTTAATGCCATTTTCAGCATAAGAACACGTTGGCATGGCATACTTTGCACAACAGAAACATGCCAAAAAAAAAAAAAAATTTGGCAAGCAACACCTTTTTTATTAAAAAAAGAAAAAAGAAAAAGGACTTCACAAAGGAATTGAAGGTATTCTAACAACTGTCCATATTATCAGGCTGTCAAGAAATAAGATCTGCCGAATATGAATTAAGGAGCACTTACTCAAATAAAAACTTCACATAGTTTATCACGTAGCTAGTCAAAGGATGAACAGTCCCATCTTGAACAGCAGTTTTTGTGGCATCTTTTCAACTGCTTCCTCAAAATCACCGAATGTCTCTTGAGCCGTCTGAGCAAGTCGCTTGGTCAAGCTGGAGGCATATTCTCGCATCTCAGTACAAGCTTTACTTCCAAAAAGGTCTGTAATCTATCCCACCAAAATAAACTCAGGCTCTAGACCAAAGTAAAGATATTACAAAACTCCAAAAAGGATAAATGAGGATAAAGGAAAAGGCATTTGAGGCAAATGAAATTTGCAGAGATGGACCATAGAGAACTAGGGATCTCAGTTGCAAGCGCATTTGAAAAGGATGAAAATGAAAGGAAATGAAAGGAAAAGACTTATCTTCCTCACCATCTACTCTTCTAACCCATTATTTAAATCAGCAGGACAACCATAGAAGTGGATTATTGTGCTTGTTAATCACGTATTTAAGTCTGATAATTTGTAATGAGGCTGTTTTACAGGCCTAAAAGTTGTTGGGCAATAATAATTTTCCCAAAAACTTAAAATATCAAGAATCATGTTAACAGTACATATCAAGCCTATATCTTGACTCCTCCATGCATATGAACAGATGTTCCACAAGAAATACAAGATGTATCACATCAAACAACCACTGGAGGACAGACATGAGCCACGAGCAGAATAACAACAAGAGGAAGTGCCAATATTCGAACCTTTGACCTAATGCTGTATCATTGAACTATAATTTAGTGAAAAGCTTAAAATATCACAGAACATTCAGATGACGTATATCATGCATGCACATATGCTAAATAACACAAATGGAGCTCTAGATCATCGTCAATGTCCATAAGACTCGCTGAGAAAGTACAAATACAATGGAGAGTTTATTAACATCCTCTCACTTGCTATTGCAATGACTGTGTGACCTATTTGCAGTCATTTGCTTCCATTATATAGTACTTAGCAGCTGAAGCCGTAGCAGCAATATTCACCAGCACATGACAGCTATTTGAAGTTGAGATTACATGATGCAATATATTCCACCTTACATCATCCATCATTAAACACGTCATTGTTTTAGGATAGCAAAATATATGTTCATCATGCTAGTTGACAAAGCAAAATAAGCGATTAGATAGTAGACTTAAAGCAAGGGAATCTGTGGTTCCGCATTCAAAGCCATCTATAAACCTTTTTCCAGTGCTTTCAACAGACAGGAGGCAAGTGAAGCACCATCCATGCTGTATAGCTTTTTCGGCATACCCTGCAAATCACTCCCTATCCCTGTGCTCATGACGCATTACGGAACCTCAAAGTGCCTTGTCTAGATTAAAACAGTTTTCTCCTCTTCCAACAGTCATTTTAGAAATTTCACATTATACAGGGAAATCAGAAAATTCTGACATTCATCTTCTACAAGTTGTGAGCAACTGGCATCAAAAGAATTAGTTCCATTCATTCACTTCATTAAATGAATCGCATAACACTATGCTAATACGTGTACATCCAAAAAGAATTGAAAAAAAACATACATATATCGTACCTCTGGGTGCAATTCTCTCAATATCTCATACATATCCAGGAGAACAAACAATTTCTCGGGTGATCGCTTGCCTTTAGCAACAGCTTCTCCAAAACTAAGCAGCAGAGCCATAGAGTTTGCTGTTACTTCAGCAAAGATTTGATCCCTGAGAGAATCAACGCCATCAAATACTTGGTCGCAGAGTTTCTTTTCACCAGCAAAAAGAAGCTTTACCTGTTGCAAGACATTATTTAGGAACCAAAACCAAAAGGTTATTAAGCCATATCGACATAAACACTTACTGCAATACGCATGTAATGTATCCAATTTCCAATTTTAGCTTCTAAAACCTCCCACTGCATTCTCTGTGCATCGTCTTTGCTCAGTTTCTCCACACCTAATTTCCGAAGACTCTGTTCCAAAACAGAAGCACGAGTATCCCTGACATAAGGAAAAGCAAGACTAATGCAATCAATTAATCAAAGAAAGCAGAATAACTACAACAAGCGAATTTATCTTTTGTCTATCAAGTGAGATAAGCCACGTGTTAAAGAAGCTATTTTAGCAATTTTATTTTTTTTCTGTAGGGCGTTATAGATTTATGTGTATGTAAACATTCTTGAAGAGTAAGTCTTTTACAAATTGCTTTTCAGAGTTCTTAAAGCATGTTAAAAGTTAAAATTTCCATCAATTGATACTTAAAACATTCTCTAAAGCTTAAGCCCTCCACAAATTAGACATCAACCCTCACTGACATCCCCCATATTTGTCATTAAACGGGCGGAAAAGAACTCCTTTAGTTGACCACTCCTGTCCAACAAGAGTCTGACTGTCTTCGACTGAGCACTTTGCCTTGAAGCAAAAAGCATAGGTTCAAGTGGGCTTCACTATCAAAAGAAGGGCTATGTCAATAGATCAACACTAAACTTCTCAGGTTCTCTATAATTATTTTATTGAGATGGGGCTGCTTTCAGTTTCTTATAAAAGACGTTAGACAAAGTAAGCCTACCATTACAACTTGGTGGAACTCCTGCTCAGGAAGGACTCCAGCTACATCAGAAAGAATTACCCTTCATTTTAAGCCATGTTGACTGCTTATTTAATTTCTACCAGGTGCGACAAGAAGTTCCCATTGAAAACCATATAATGCGGCTCTTGCAGTGGACTTACCACCGGAAGGTCTATCCAGGTAGCAAAACTTCCTTTTATTCCCAACAATGGTAAAAGAGCTTACTTGTCATCTACCTAAAATGAGAGAGAAAGAAAGCACCAGCGTCTCGCGATAAACATCAAGTTCCCCACTTCTCTGGCAACAACTGATTCTTCTTCTTGTCTGGGATTCTTGAAGATATAACATGACTAAGGGAAATCAAACGACATAGAAATGTATTGATTTGTAATGATGCAGTTTCATGTTGCACGCCTATTGTAATCTCTAGAACGATACGTAATAGGCCAAACTACTTTCAGCCACGATAATTAAATATAATTTATTCATCTATCATAATTAAACAGAATTTATTCAACTATCACTATGAAAGAAAAGGTCGATTTTATTTAAACCGAAAATTGCTTATTAATGCTGAAGACCCACCAGACTTTTGATTTGGAGCAATGTACTAAACGATGATAGTGAAAGGTCAACCAAAAGTTGCTGCGAACAAAATTGTAACTAGAACAACCAGAAACCTTTATGGCACGGCACTGATTTAAGTACCTGTAGGTTCTAAAAAGTTGTTGCTGATGGCCAGCCTGCACCATCTGTTGAGCTAAATCATGCAGCAATGGCAGAACCCTGGGGGGTATGAGAGTTGGAGGTTTGCAGACTCCAGCATCTGGCGTTTTACTTGGGTGCTCAGGCTTGCCACTAGCTTCACTTTGGTTTCCAGATGATCCTGATGATGGCCGCAGAGAGTTGGGAAGGCAATCAATAAGAAGATCAGGTTCCATAGGCTTGCTGAAAATCAAATAGGAAAGTAAATTAATCTCTGAAATATCATAACATATACAGAGCCCCCAATTGATTTTTAAGAAAAAAAAATAAGCACACATTTGGGGATGAAATTGCAAAAGCAATGCTGAGAAAAAAAAACACTGGACAAACGATTGGCTACACAAAGATGGCAAATAGGCACAACACTTTAAACCGGATCACTCCCGTGCAAATTTGAATGCCTCATTTAGTAGCTGAATGTTTAATCATTGATCATTCTGTGTCATCACAAGAACAACTACAGCTTGCAATATAGAGAGTCGAAAACATTCATCCACTCAAAAACACCAACCGATATCCTTCTGAAGCTTAGTAAGGACTCCCTGACTCCCTGACTCCAAAATCCTTTTATCGAGAAGGTGTGGATATAACATTCTAAATCAGGGACTGTACTTCTGCTATTGTCCTATTAGGTGAAATAAGCATATTGCAAGGAAAAAGAGATGTAAGACACCAAACTGTTTTCGCGAGGACAAACAAAGAAGTGGCCAAGGTGTAGGTTACCTGTGATTGGTTAATATCTGTCTGAACTCATCTTCAAGCTTCGATATAGCTTTTGCAAGCAAGTTATTGGCATGATTAACAACTCCATCGCTACTCTTGAAGCTTTTATTGCTTTTGAAGAAGTTAGCGGTGCTTCGAAGCTGATCAATGGCTTCTAGGTAGCTTTCTAGGTCCTCATGTGGCCCTCTAAGGATCTTAGCCTCTGCCTAAGTGAATACATACGAACAATCTCAGCATGTACATTCCTTTTGCAAGTACATAAAGTGACATGACAATGATGCTGAATCACGAGTTGCGGCAAAAAAAATAAAAATTGTGTTGTAGATTCATTGTAAGGAACAAAGATCAAGGTAACTACTTCAATAGTATAGCAATAGCAATGTATGCCTGCAGAGTGGATTCGAATATCACACTAAAATTCAGAGAAATGACACGAAACGAATAAACTCGTGACTGTACGAGATTTGTCATAACTCATAATCAGACTTCACGAGAATGTTGACTGAATCTCCTTGCAAAGACATTGTTTTTGCATATATGAATATCATCTCTCCTCTCTCTCTCTCTTACTTACGGAAGCCGCACGTCGATTCAGGAAGACACCGGGACAGGTGGTATTTCTAACTGAATAAAAAATGGACTCATGATGAAGAAATGTCCATCATCGCAAAGTGCATGCAATGCAATGCAATGGCTTCGACTCCGCAAAAACAGAGCGAGAACAAACCTTGCGCGAGAGATCGAATTGGCCGAGAATGACCTCCGCGGCCTTGAGCGTCTTGTCGATGTTCTCGTGAGCCCTCCTAATCGAGTGCGTCCTTATCTACCAAAAAGAAAAAAGAAAAAAAAAGAAAAAAAAAAGAAAAGAACAATAGCAAAGCGCAGAATAGCGTCAGAACGGCGGAAACGTTCGATTCGCGTCGAAGGAGAGGAACGAGGGAGGGAGGACCTGAGTAGGACGCATGGCGGTCTCGAGGGCGGAGAGGCGGTGGTCGAAGGAGCGAGGATGGCGACCATGCTGTCGGTGATGGTCTGGCTCTTGTGCAGCGACTCCTGATCGATTCCGCCCGCTCCCTCAGGATCTCCATCGCCTGCGGCACTCCCATCGCTGTATAACTCTCTCTCTCTCTCTCTCTCTCTCTCTCTCTCGCCGATTCAATCGGAGAACCGCAATGCGGAACGCGAGGCTCGATCCATCATCTTTCGACCTCCTCCTCCTTCTGCTTCTTCTTCGGCTGCTGCTGCTTTCTTCTAACGAGAGAACCGGCAATGCGGAGCGCGATCGGTCATGAACGCCGTGAATTCCGCGTCCGTTTCGGTCGTCTTCTGCTTCGCGAGGCGTCGATGGCGATACGGAAGGGAGGGAGAATGGCTGGCGTGATGACATGGGAGGAGGAAGGAGGAGGAGGAGATCCCCTGCTTGAAGGGGAAGGCGAACGGAGAAGGCGTTGGCAGCCACGTGGATGGCGTGGGACCCTTTCTCCTTTCTCCCCCGCTCGAGTCTTCTTCCTTCTTCCTTTTAAGATTTCGCGCCATGCGTGCCACGTCATGGGTTCGGTCCAATAACGAGAGGCTCTTTTTCCATTTCCTTTTTCTCACGCAACAGAACAAACGATAACGTTCTAAAGTTCTTTTATTATCAACAGGTGCCCACTGCCAGGCTTTTTTGGCTTCGTAAAAGATGCGCAAATTTAGCCAATGAAACTCAATTTTTTATTTCGGTCGAAATTTAAACCCACTAGAACGAGAGAGATGTACATTTTAAAAGCTTATTTGGAGTGACTTTTCTTTTTGGGTCGAATATTTGAAGTAATTTTAACTTTAGATTTTTTGCAGCTTTTACACCACATGCATTTTGACCTTTTTAAGATCATGGACTTGAAACTTTCATAGCTTATGAAATTTACGTGTTGATTCATGTAATTTTTTTCTAATTTAAATGATACTTTTTATTTGGTGAAAAAGTCAAAAAAATTACTTCTTACTTTTAATTTATGACCTTTTACATCTCTCGGTTGATTCTACAAATGTAAATATGTAGAATTCCATGAAACTTTTTCATTATATGCAAAAACTTCAAAACATGCATTCTCGAATTTGGAAGGAAAAAATGACATGCAAAAATCTATAATTCTAATATATAAGAGTGAGCATCGATTTAGGGTAAACCATGGAATTGGACTAGATTGACCCTATATGAATTGTTCTGGTTTGTTCCCGATTCCAATTTTTTCGAATTGGCTATTATTAGTCTAGTGCTCGGTTCTATGTGCATAACCAAACCGAGCCTAAATGGCTAGTTCTCTCCTTTTAATTTTACCTTGCATCTTATATTGATGTTGCTTTATTATTTTGTTAAAACTATTATTTGCCTCGGTTGTAAATAAATGGATATTTTACAATTGTTTATCCTTTCAAGGGATAAAAAAATTACACAAAAAAAGGAATTGGTTGGCTTTTGGATAGACCCTAATACTAGGACTAGATCAATAGGGTCAACTCCATATTCCAAAAATTAGGTATCAATCACAATAAGATAAGTTTCAAGTTCCAAGTATGGAACTGTTCATCATGGATCCACTCAACCCTGCCAATAGACAAGGTTAAGGGCAGTCAACATGATGCAATTTTTGGAATGAAATTACATGACAATACATTTCCTTTGTGAAAAATCTAGCATATGGGTATTGACAATGCGGTTGCAAATAAAATAAAATAAAATAATCTAAACGATCATACTATAATTTTATATTATGAGAGCTATTAGCCTTCTATCTTTATCTTCATATTAAATAAAAAAATTATTTTAGTTATTTTTCATGCTCCGGGTGAGCTTGAAATCTTGGTTATATCCGTTATGCACATTACTGGTTATAATGATATCTTTTAAGTTTGTAAAACTTATTCCCGTTCTATTAAAGTTACTAATCATATGATATAATGAAAGTTGGCTCACATCATGAAAAATTTCTACTTCTTCATACGGAAATTCTATTGATCACGTCAAAAAGTTACCATGTCAAATCAGAAAGCATAGTACTGACCAAAACATAAAAAACAAAAAAATCAGAAAGCATAGTAACACCATCATCAGTTGTTTTTCTTTCTCTTTTCTCTTTTTTTCGTTCTTTCTTTCAATTTTATATACTAAACAAATAAATAAGATGAAAGAATTTCTCTAATCAGGAGATGGGGTCCACCTAAAAAATCTCCCCCTTTTGATCAGGCAGAAAGAAAGTTACTGCAACATTACCATTCACGTGCTCGACGGTTCAACTAGAAAACTGTCGGCAGGTGATCTGGCTTCTCATGTTCGGGAACAAACGACAAACGACACGACCCTGCTTCGCTTTTGTATGGAACGCAACAAACAATATCACTTCTCTCATCTGGCACTAGAGTGCCTCTCGATCCCGCCACATCCAATCCTCTCCACATGAAGTTCTGGTTCATAATTTCTTCTCATTTTCGTTTGTCTTATTTTCGAGGACATCATTTTATTCAGACGAACCGCCTCAAGTGAAAGACTACAACAGCAGCAGATTCCTTGTAAAAACTAATGCATAGTGCGAATTCTGCGACATTTGTGATCAGGGACATGCACAGCTGAAGCAATTAGGACATATCTCATATGCTGTCTTCAAAAAGTGAAGTAATTCCGGTACACGTGATATGCAGTGTATTAATCTCCGAGTAAAGGACGTTCAAGGTCATCAAAGAGCCTCTAGGCAACGGTAACAATATACTAGGGATAGAAACCATAAGAGGTTAGTTCCTCGTCTCAAGAAGAGGAAGAGGAAGATGATGATGATGATGAGATCATCGTGGAAAAAAGATGAGGAATCATAAGCATCATTTTTTATAATGATCCATCTCTATCTACAACATCACCAATTCCCTGGAGATATCATGGTCAAAACTCGAACATTTAAAGCCTGAACAAGATATCCTAAGAATTTGGAAACCCTACTTAATCATGATAAGGAAGTAACGTTTAATCATGATATGAACACTGAGTTCTCAATAAGCAAAGCCCCCCCATCCCATCGTGCTATATACCACTACCAAAAGAAGCATGCTTAAGAAAAGCAACCAAATTGATCTTTTTACCGAGCATCGGTAGAAGTGAAAGAGTCCGCGAATCCTGTTGGTCTTGTGGGTATACTTCCCTTACTGTCTTCTAAGTCCGCGTAACTCAAGTCCTTGCTTTCTGCTTCCTGCCAGTCCTTAACCATCTGATTCAGCGGGAGGCTGTAATCAATGCCAGAGTATTCTTCGTAGTCGTCGTCAAATGGTTTCCATTTCTCAACAAGTGGAGCCAGTACATTCACAGCATGGCCCATATCTGGCCTTTGGTTTGGCTCCCTTGCAGTGCAGTGCCCGGCTAATTCAGCGATGATGGAGATACTCTCGTATGTCTCCTCCTTTTTCTCCAAAGTTGGGTCAATAGCAGCCTTTAACTTTTCTTTATCTGATTTTATATTCCAGAAATAACCCACGAGGTATTGGCTTTCCTCTGGTCTTTCTCCATCAAGCGCCATCAATCCCGTCAGTAGTTCCATTAAAACAACTCCAAAACTGAAGACATCAGCTTTAGTAGTAATTTTCCCTGTGACTGTACGTGAAATGGGAGCAATCAGAATATGATGAGAACTAATATGAATGATAAATACAAGTCAAAGAAAGTAATATTTAATGAGTGCGGAAGCAGAATATATAACTGAAAATGATTCCAAGATTGTTAAACTTTCATAACAAGAGAAATCAGGTTCCCATAGTTTGGAAACAACTATGCAAATCTACTCAGTGCCGTGAAATTCATCTGTAACCAAAATTTGCATGCAAACAATGTAGGCAAAGGTCGATACTTGTTATAAAAATTCAACCTCGTCATAAAGAGTTGAATGTCAAGAGTAGCAGGATGCAGTAACAGGACAAATATTGATCCATTGTAATCAACTTGTAAAATCAATTGAGTGGATGTCACGAATAAACCTAACTATGACAGGCAAGAAGAAAACTTTTCGTGCTTCAAATGTTCAACGAAATGTACTCTATTTTCCAGATGATTAATATGATTTATAACGCAGAGCAGAGTATGCACTTCTTCCAGGGTTCCACATGCTACACGCACAGGCACACGCGCACTCACAAAGACACAATCTACAATTGAAAGCTTACCAGCATATTCTGGAGCTAGATAGCCAAAGGTCCCGGCAAGCCTTGTTACCACAGACTTCTCTCCATCAGGAGCAAGCTTTACCAGTCCAAAATCTGAAACCTTGGCTTTAAAATCATCTCCGAGCAAAATATTCGATGATTTAAGATCTCTGTGTATGAAGCTCTGATGAGCTAGACTATGAAGATACTCCATTCCCCTGGCAACGTCCAGAGCAATATTTAACCTCCTCTTCCAGGTAAGAGGCTCCAACTTCAAGTTCTTCCAATGGAAGAGATGCTTGCTGAGGGCCCCTTGAGGCATGTACTCATACACTAGTATTCTTTCATTTCCTTCTACAGAATAGCCTAGAAGAGATACCAAGTGACGATGCCTAACTTTTGAAAGGACTGCAATTTCAGCCTGAAATTCGTCTATTGCTTTGTTGCTAATTACACCTGCCTCCATTCTTTTCACTGCGATCTTTGTTCCATCGTCTAACTCCCCTTATAAACTACCCCAAAGCCACCGCGACCAAGCTCATTTTCCCGTGCAAAATTTTTCGTCACATTTCGAAGGACCTGAACTGATATTATGAGATTCCCCGCTTCAATTACATGAGACTCACCAAATCCACTGCTATTTCTGCTAGCAGAGTCACTCCCCATAAGTGAGGTGCTGCCATAGGTGTTACTAGCAACTGCGATCTTCACGATATTATCTGGATCAGAGGAATCTCTCGGGTAAACCACTAGGGAACTTGGAGCCTGGGATGTTTCTCTCCTCTTCTTACAACAGAAGTACAGAGGAACAGCCAGGAGCATGAGAGCTGCCACACTGGCAACGGGAGCGACAATTGCTGCCCAAAAATACTTAAATTTCTTCGGCTTGGGGGAGCTAACAGGAGTAGGAACGTTAGCAGAAGCAGAAGTTGAGCCTTTGGTTGGGGAATCTGGAGTTCCACCAGGGGACTTCGTATCCCCAGATGGAGGGCTCACCTCTGGAGAGGTGGGGGTAACATTTAGCAGAGGATTCCCATCAATGAGGAGCGTCACAGAGTCACTAAATTTTGGCATTGGACCAGAAATGTTGTTGTTACTTAGGTCCAAGTAAGTCAGACCTTTCAAACTAGTCCAGTTAGCAGGGACTGAACCCGTCAAATTGTTCGAACCAAGTCTCACCTGTGTGAGAGCATCCAACTTCGCAACCGACGGACTCAATGCACCATTAAGCTTGTTCTTGGGCAAATTGATCATGGCAACTTTTCCGTTATTATTGCAACTCAGCCCAAGCCATGGCCCTTGGCAAGGATCATTACCCACCCACGACGAAAGAAGCCTTGCTGGGTAATTCAACGCGCCAAGAAAGTCTATGAGAGCCATAACTTCCGGCGCGCAAGGTGCTCCCGGCGTGGGCAAACAAAACTTATTAGAAGCACAAACCGCCTTAGGCGACTTAAAGTTGGGGGTCGGACCCATGAAGTTATTATTATTCAGATCTAGCAAATCCAAAACCATATTTATCAAGCTATCAGGAATCAAGCCGGAGAATTGATTACCATTAAGATTGAGGCTCTTCAGAGAAACCAAGTCCCCGATATTCCCGGAATCGATCCCGAGAAGCTATTCCCATGAAGCCACAGGCTCGTCAGAGAGACCATAGAAGTCACCACATCAATAGGCCCGGTCATTCCACCTTTACGTTGATTATTCAACCACAGAATCTGCAAACTGCAGTTAGCAAAACTCGCAGGAATCCCACCCGTCAAGCTGTTACCTGATAACATCAACACTTGCAGAGAAGCCATGCTTCCGAGGAAATCCGGCACCGGGCCGACCAAATTGCAGCCGTTACAGGTGAGATTCCTCAGCTGCGCCGAGTTCTGCAACTCATTCGGGAACATCCACCCCGTGCTGGCGTTCAGATTGTTGCCGTCCAATGCCAGAATCTGTGCCAAATCAAAGGAACCGAGCAAAACCATCAGCTGAAATCGAAGCGACACGCTCTGCAAGAATCCGACTTTGAACAGCGTCGGCGAAGTGACGCGAAACGCTCGAACGAACCTGCAAGCTGTCGAGGCCGACGAAGCAATCGGAAGGAATGGAGTCGAACTTGTTGTAATCCAGATACGCGTACTGCAGAGTCAAGAGCCCGCGCAGCGACGGGACCGCCCCGCTGAACCGGTTGTTCTGGAGGCCCAAGTGAGTGAGGGCGGTGAGCTGGTTGAGGTTCGCGGGGGGGGCCCCGCGAGGCCGACCTTCTGGACCTCAATCTGCGACACCCGGTCGCCGGAGCAGAACACGTGCTTCCACTTGGAGCCGCACGGGTCGCCGTCGCCGCCGCCCGCCGGCCACTCGAGCAGCTCCGGGTTGCTGAGCCCGTCCCGGAACTGCTTCAGGATGGCCAGGTCGCCCGGGTCCGTGACGCCGGAGACCGCCGCGAGGGAGAGCGCGACGGCGAGGAGCAGCTCGCCGGCGCGGCGGCGGCCGAGGCGGTTACTTTTCCCCATGAGGCAGAGAGAGGAAGAGATCCCCCCTAGTGCCGACGAGCTTCAGTGCGGTGAGGAGGAGGAGGAGGAGGAGGAGGAGGAGCAATGGCGGTTCCGGCGGAGGCGCGGCATCACCGGATTCCGGTCACGACGGCGGCATGACTAGCGATTCTAGAGAGAGAGAGAGAGAGGGGGAGGGAGGGCGGTGCGGGGAAGTAGTTATAGAGTGAAGTGGAAGTAGAGAGAGAAAGAGAGAGTGAGAGAGGGAGCTGGAGGTGGAGCTGGTCGTTTGAAGAGGTAACTGCAAAGGCGGATCTGCGACTGGAAATGTTCAAGTCGCGGGGAGAGATGATGATGATGATGATGAGATGACGACGACGACGACGACGACGATGAAGAAAAAAACCGATTTTTTTATTTTTTTATTTTTTGGGTCCAAATCGAGAGGAAGGAGATGATGAAGATAGAGAGAGGGGAAAATAAATAAATAAAGAAAATTGGGGAAAGAAAAGAATGTGATTCAGTTACTGAGGAATTTGCCAGAACTTTCTTTTTTTTTAATTTTATTTTTTTTATTTCGTGCCTTTATTTTTATTTTATTTTTTCCTTTTATCTCGTCTCTGCCGTAGTGGGGAAAATAAAAATTTGCCCCACATCTGTCCCTTGCTCACTCGCTCCCTCGTTGTCGGAGCACGAAATCTTCGACCAGGTCTACTTCCACGGCTAACGCGTAATTACAGCTCATACGGATTAATGTTAATTGCATCGTACACTAACAATAAATGAGTCGGTACATGTAATGGTCTTCACAATTTGTTAAGCAATTTAATTACCCGCCTAGTGAAAACACATTTTTCTTCCCTCTTTCAAGCCCTTAATTTCACAGAATAATATGTTGTTGCTGAAATTTGAAAAAATTTAAATCTCATATCAGGTCATAATATATAATTGGTATGAATTGCCTGAATAAAAAAAATGGTAAAAGTATAGATATCACAATTTAATATTAGAGTCGTGTCAAGTAAAAGCCTTGGATTGTGATGGGTTGGTACCAAGTTGTGTGACCCTTCTTTTGTGTGGCCTAAATTTGGTCCAGTAAATATACAATTCACCGCCGCTTGCTTGGGAGTGGAAAGGAAGGGCATTTTTGTCATTGTGTGTTGTCAAGGAGAGAGCTTTCGCATGGAGATGTTAAGGCAGGTGGGCGGTGAAATTATCATGTTTATTCTAACCGTTCGTGAATTTTAATGTTATTGTTTAATGGCCACAGATCGATGATGATGGCTGCTGGTGCTTGTGGATTTCATCGACGGGAGCAACTTCCAAATTCTTCCCGATCCGGCGCCCGTGGAGGTTCTCGCCGACAGGAGAATCTTGTCAGCATACTTTACTAATTTCCTCCTTTGTGAGACTTGGACGGACCACCCTGCAACAATATTCGAGAGTTTTTTTTTTTTAATGGTCTTATAATAATTCTCATCCATGAGATGGGTTGATTTTGATTCGATCGATCTTCTTGCATACCTCATTGCGTAGGAGTCGTTTTTCATTAGTAAAATCTCCAGCATCCATTAGATTGGATAAGGATTAAAAAAGCTAAGTTTGGTTCAAATTCGATTTTTCAAAAATACAAACGGGAACCTATTTTATGCTGCAGAATATGAAAATTACAAATATTCTGATATTTTCCTCCCTCTCTCCACCCCTTTCTCCTTTTAGTTTGTCCTATTTTACTAGGCTCTTTAGCGGATAATCTTCACCAAAGCTTTAAAATTTTGGGGATGCTCCGATTTGAGACGAGCGAAACAAGTCGTTGCCTATCAATGGAGGCAACTATGACAATTGCATTACAAGGACGCCAAGAGTTCTATTAAAAATAAATCCATGTTGGTCATGTAGTAGTTAATAAGAGTGTGTGTGAATGTGAATCTCATAGGTTTGGAATAGTGATCAAAATACAAATTTATATAGGGGTGAGGTACACGACTCATGATCATATTTTTTGCGGAGGATATGAGATTGCAAGATTATGACAAAATATAAAAGCCAGTACTATAGATGGTGCCCATTATTTGCTCTCTTTAAAAGAGTTAATCTAAGTTTGTCGATGTGATTTGACGTAGAAGTGCAATAGATATTTAATTTCGCCGTCATCATTGCAAAAAAGGTGAAAACACCCATAATGCGTTCGATCACTTGATCAGATTCAAACCAACATCCTGCCCATCTACATAATTTACGGATTAATTATGCGATAACCCGCCGTAGGGATTAAGTAAAAAAAAAAAAAAAACGTCCTAAAAGATGTTCAGGTAATCTTTCTTTTTAACTTGAATTCGGGGAGATCGAGAGGTCGACAACTAGTTTTACCAGTCAAAAGAAGAGGTCGACGCCCGTAAGACGAGTGGGACCCAATGGGCACGCATCAACTTTTGGTTGGATTGCAGTGCTGTGTAGACCCAACGGAGAAAGGGGGACAAGGTGAAAAAAAAAGGGGACGATAAAGGCAAAATTTATGAATGATCGCGCTCCCTCTTTCATCCCCCATCGTTCCAGCCTCAATTTTGGGCACGTCTCCCGGATATTTTTCGTGCTCCCCACCACGTAATTATCACTTTGGGAAGCCTCGTCGCATTGAGAATATTTGTGCGGTTTGGACATCCTCCTCGAAAACAAATTATCCGACCAATCATAAAATTACTATATATATGACAATTCACTTATGAAATTTTCAATTTTTTTATTTAATTATAAAATTTGGCTTAAAATTCCAATATAACTCTTTCGGTTGATCTTCACCAACCATCACCAACATGTCCTACTCGACACATAGCAACATCGGCAATTTTCATCGAAAATTGGCTGAAAATGATTGCATTGCCGATTTAGTAATGAACGTTTGTTTGAAATTCTAATGTGATTGTTTTGTTCGATTTATACTAATTCATTGACCGCTATACGTGGCATACTGCGACATTGGCGATTTCCATTGAAAAGTGGTGGAAGATTATTACATTGGAATTTCATAAAAATATCTATAATTAAATCGACTAAATTTATATTCACATAATAAGTTTAGGACTAATAGAATAATTTTCCTTACTTATTAAATTTCGCGTGAAAATGAAATGATACTCTCTCTAAATAATTAAGGCAAGGTTATATGACTTTCTTCTCTTTCTTTCTTTTTTCCCTTTTTTGGGTGCATGTTGATTCGCCCAACGGGATTGATCTTTGGTAGAGTGTGGAAATGATTGACGGTCGACCCCGACATATGTCACGACTAAGACTAGGAGTGAGTGTTGTGTAGAGAAAGCTCCAAAAAGGAAGTTTCTGAGAGACAGCCGTCGATGAAATTGATGAGAACACAACGCTCTTCCACCAATGAACTCCTGTTGCTTGCTAAAAGGCTGTCTAGTGTCGACAAACAAAAAATTACTAAAAAAATCCTAAACTTGAACGTGTATTAATTCAATTATAAACCTTTTATTTTAGTTCATTTATCTCTAAATATTTTAATGATTTGACAATTTAATCTCAATTTTTTTTATGATTTGAAAAACACTAATGTTGCAATTTGATCGGTATCGATCGACTCTATATGACACGATCAACGCCGACTATATAATTTTTTTTGCATTTTTAAAAGCCTTTTTTCCATGAATCAATCAATTAGAATGAACTATGTTAACCATGAGTGAATAGTTCTCACTCATAATTTCCACTCAATGCACATTTCAACACGGGATTCAATATTGATCGTGCGTGCCAACTCATGCATTATGGACTTCGAATTAGTAGAAGTGTCATCTGCACACTTTGCCCAAATCTAGGCAAGGGTAGGATGGCGACCTTTGCATCCTCACCAACCAAGAGCAGGAAAAAGAAAAGAAAAGAAGAAAAAAATCCCAAAAAGGCTTTTAAAAATGCAAAAAAAATTGTATAGTCAATGTTGTTCATGCATTATGGATCAATTGGTGTTGAACACCGTGTTGAAACGTGCATCGAGTGGAAATTAGGTGCGAGGACTATTCGCTCATGGTCAACATAGTTCATTCTGAGTGATTAAAAAATTATGGAAGGATTAATTGTTGCCTGTGGTTCCATCTTGTCCACACTAGTAGTGCAACCCTAAGCAAAACTATCTGTGGATGACTGACTTGACCAAGACGACAAAGTATGTCGTACTTTGGTGGTTCGAATTTTGAAATCCCCCGTCCAGAGAGAGAGAGAGAGAGCTTTGAAATTGCTCTGAATTTACCAGGATAACTTCTAGATAGGCCCAAGGAAACAATGAGAATCTCTCTAGTTTAGTTACATGATAATTGAGGGGGACATCCCATGTGTTGGAAATCTTACCATAAATTTGCTCTTATATCAATGGCATAATATTCATTTGAGAAAATAAGGCTGTTACAACAAAAATAAAATACACAGGAGACAATATTGACATCACAAATACAGTTATGCATCAAATTATATTGAGCTCAACAATTCTTGGTCTGGTAATGAAGTGTGGTTGAAGGTCAGCGTGGGTCGGTATTCCAATAGTAACCAATAATATATGGGCCTATCATGATACGCTCTATAAATAGGTTATAGTACAATCTCTGCTCCTCATTTATGAATATATTACATTGTATCATTCACGTCAAATAAAAAAAAAAAATGCATGCATGTTAATTCATTACTTCCCGACATCAATTCGGCGTGTCGAATTAAATTGGAAAACGAATTGAACCAAAAACCATTTTGATACGAACAAAATTTTCGTGTGTTTTCGATTCAGTTTAGATAATGAAAAATATTTTTTAAAAAAAATTGGTTCCATTAACCAAACCAAATTAAAAATCATCTCTTCTTAATATTGCAATTTCTACTATATTTCTCATTTTTCATTAAAATCCTTTTTAATATTTTAAAAGAGAAGATCAGAAGACTCATCAGATCCAAAGTACACCCAAATGATTCGATTCGATACAAAATTAATGCATACCAAATCAAAGGCAGAAATAGCCATAGCCGTAGAAAAAGGGCCCTGCAACTTCCGGAACGTGCTCGACAACCTCGTCGGTTGCGCAGCCACCGGCAGCAGCAGCAGCGAGTCATTACTTTACAGGAAGTCGTCACATCAAGATTCATGGGGATTGGGGGATGCAATTTCAAAAAAGAGGCGGTACCCAATTAACGAGCTCCAACGCTTCGTGCCACGTCGCAGACCGTTACACTCAAACTGCAGGTTACACCAATTGCGCCCTTCCAACTTTCAACCTGGAATTCGACCTCCCGAGCTGCGGGGGAGGGGATTCTTAAATTCTTTTCCACCATAAAAGTCTCGTGGCGGCAAAGATGCGGACAAGCGGCGGGAGGGGACCGGTGACGAGAACCAACGGGAATATCCACGAGGGAGCGACGCGTGGAGCCGCGCGTGGATTCCGGACAGAATTCGACGGCCGGTTAGTTCTTCACGGGGACCAAGTGGAGAAGAAAGACGACGATCCGCTTCCCCACGTATTCGGCCGCACGTTGTCTTCCCCCACCTCGCCCCGGGCGAAATTCCGATTATGACCTCGCGCGGGCCTAAGAAATCGTGAATCGCTGTCTCGCCTTTGACTCTTCCGGTTGCCGGCAGCGCCTCCGTGGCCGTCTCGGTCTCGTCGTCCTTTGCATGCCTATGGTGCGATCCTGTCCCAATTAGTTAATCGAGATTTTCCCGCTATGATGTGATGGCATAAAAAGTTTTGAAAGAAGAAAAATAAGGTAATTTAACCCGTTGAAAAATTATACGTGAATGAAAAAGTCTTCAGATTTCATATGATATATTGAGATCATAATTATGCGGGTAATCGTTAATCCTAGAGTTTAAATTGTCGGATTAAAATGAGAAATTCTTTGTGCATGTAAATTGGACGTATGCTATCGCAAATTAAACTTGGATCCTTAAGTGCTCATATACTTTTCAAGGAGATGTTCCATCCTAAGCCAAATACATTATGTCCATCCTGGTTTAAGCTTGTTAATGAGGTCATTGTCGCATCCAATTTGGGTCTTTGCATGCTTCGAAAATGTGCTAATTTTCATGGTTGTTAATTATAGGAAATAGCATCGTGAATCTCTTGGAAACTAAATCAACCACACTGAAGTATCCTTTCCTTTGTTAAGGTAAAATAATCTCAAATTTGGTCAAGTTTTTAAATTTATGCTATGCTTTCCTCATCATTTAAGTTACATTAGTTTAGAATTCATATCAAATTAGCTGTTATATGATCATAACCGCCAATCAAAAGCAGTCAATCTTGCACTGATCGATGCTGAAAGAGAGGGATTATAAAATTCAAGGGGCTCCTTTGTCTTGCCTTTGACACAAAGTGACCTATTGATGAGTTCACATGCCACTCGTGGTCTGCCAATCTCCCACAATTAATATTTTCTTTTAGGATAATGTCCAGAAGATTACTGTAACTACTTTAATATAATCTTAATCTGATCATTTCATCAACCTCCTGCAAACCTCTTTGTTAATTGAGGGGGAATAAGGGTGCGTTTGGAATTAGCATTTCCAAACCCCTTTAGACCTCCAAAGCCCTTTGGGCTAAAAATTGGTGTTTGGCAAAATATTTTGTAAGGCATTTGGCTGAAAGCCTGCCTTGTGAAGGTGAAAGCCCAAGGCAGGTACCCGCCTTGGGCATTTCAAATTTTCTCGCAGTTCGATATTATCGTTCATATTTTTTTCCAAAATTATCCTTACGAACTATTTGTTTTTCCGTTTTCGCCCTTGTGAAGATCACTGCTGTTCATCTTCTCCGTCGCCGAGGTCCCCCAAGTGCCAGCTGCCGGGTCGCGCGACCACCGGCGAGGTCGCGCGACCGCCGGCGAGGTCGCCCGACATCCGCGAGGTCGCGCCACCGCCGGCGAGGTCGCGCGACCCAGCGCGCCCGTCGCCGAGGGTTGCGTAGCCTCGGCGACGATCGGCCGTCGCCGAGGTTGCGCGACCCAGCGCGCGGCCGTCGCCGAGGTCGCGCGACCCAGCGCGCCCGCCGAGGTCGCGCGACCCAAAGGCGCGCCCTCGCCGAGGTCGCGCGACCTCGCGCGGCCTCGCCGAGGTCCCCCGACCTCGCGCGACCACGCCGCCCTCGCGACGGCTGGCGTCGTGCGACCTCGCGGGCCCCGATCCGGGTCGCCGGAGGTCGCGACGGCGCGCCACGCGACCTCGCCGCCCCCGAGATCCGGGTCGCGGAGGTCGCGACGGCCGGCCGCGCGACCTCGCCGGCCCCGATCGTGGGTCGCCGAGGTCGCGAGGGTCGCCGCCGCCGCCGGATGCCGCCCGCCCGCCGGTTTTCATTTTTTTTGTTTTTTGTTTTTATTTTTCTTTTGATATTTTTTTTTTCACAAAAGCCCTTTGTCCCCAAACACCATTTTAGCCAAAGGTACTTCACAAAGGGCTTTTAAATTACAATTTACCAAACACAATTTGCATTTTGAAAACACATTCAACTCAAAGGTCTTTGCATTTTCCCAAAGACTTTTCCCAAAAGCTTCCCAAACGCACCCTAAGGCAGCTGAGACGTGGAATCATGGGGTTTCAGAATGTGCGCCGTTAGGCTCTCGTTCAAATTAATTTTATGCTAGCTGTAGTGCGTTGGGTTGATGTAGAAATTAAATGATCGAGATCCGTATCCTTATGCACGAACAGTCGCAAACGATTGATTTTCCACCCATTTACGAGAATAAAATACGGACATTAATTGGATATTATTATCCATCGAGGTGGTGGTTGCTTGATGGGGAAGGTGAGGGGGGAGTGCGATTGGCACTCGGGTTTAAAGTAAGAAAATTTCCGGCCAAAAAGAAAAAGGTAACAGGCTTGGTATTGGAATTGGAGTGTGGCTGAACATAATTGGTCTGCCCTTTTTGTTTAATTTGAAAAATGTTAGGTTTAATGGAATATTTATTGAGCAAACCCTCTTGAAAACACCCCCAATTCAATTCATCGTATCATAGAATTCCAGCGATGTTCAACAGGTAAAAATTACCCCATTAGTTCTAAATTTAACGAATGTATGCCAATTCAGTCATAAACTTTTTCAATTTTGTCAATTGAACTATGAAATCAGGAAATTTATCAATTCCAAACATATTGTATGGATCAAAGCAAAAGGATTATGATTAAATTGATATCGATATAATCGGTAAATAAATTTTTTGGTAATCATCCCATGCTAAATATTTGCTCCAAATTCCATTATATATTCATTTTGATCAATTTTTATTTGAAATCGCTAACGTAATGACATATCACGTAAGACAGCTACTTACCGTTACATTAATAATTTTTGGCAAAAACCAATAGGAATGGCTATATTGAAATTTTGTACTAAAAATTTAAGATTAACTTAATGTTCGTGAAAAATGATAGAACCAGAAGAAAGGCAAAACCAAAATTCGGTCTATGAATAACTCTCGGTAGTTTGTACTATGGGAACAGCTAATTAGGACCTGTTGGACCAATCATTAGAGTCCCACCATCAACACTGATATTGGTAGGACCCCTGAATCTATGCTCACTATCACCTCTCAAATTATATAATCATTCGCGCCGATTTCGATTAACAAATTATTTCAAATAACATTAATGCTTGGCGGTGCAAAAGGAAGTATTTGATTGGTCCGAAAAGCATCAGACAGGATCTGGGCCCCATGTCCGATGGCGAAGCCTTTTGTCTGCGAGCGAGGGGAGGGAGCCTTCGGTCCCAAGTGGGGGTCGAGGTCCCTTTATCCTAGAATGATGCAATTTTCCCAACTGGTGAGGCTTCTGATTTTTGTCATTTTCCGTTTGATCTTGTAAAGATGTAACTCTTTTGTTATTAAAATCGATAGATTGATTCTTGGGGAGAACAGAGAGTTTGGTAAATTATGTTTTAATAGTGGGATATCGAGTCACGAAACTACAATGTTACATTTTTTTGGATTGGCTTTTAGAAATACCCCTAGATTCACAACCGTTAATTTGAAAAGAATCCGTATTTACATAATATGTTTATAACTTTTTATGGTAATTTTCATGATGAATAGTTCAATGAGAAAAGCA
The DNA here is from genome assembly GCF_016545825.1 of Eucalyptus grandis. Classification (NCBI taxonomy): domain Eukaryota; kingdom Viridiplantae; phylum Streptophyta; class Magnoliopsida; order Myrtales; family Myrtaceae; genus Eucalyptus; species Eucalyptus grandis. The sequence goes on along the minus strand of NC_052612.1, from coordinate 47,448,124 downwards.
TAGGAGTTAAATTGTTAACGTCAATTGTGGAGAACTCAAAACCCTAGGTGAAGCACAAAACACGTAGACAACAAAATTTCTTATTAAGTTCACTGTTGGTGTAAAGAATGACTTGCACATTTACTGTTAGATAATTGACATGTGGAAGAATTTGACTAAGAAAACTCTTAATACACATGTCACTCATTCAAGGATAAGCGCGGCGCACTTTTTTATATGGGGCGGTGAACCTGATGGTAATCCGAAAAGCTAACTTTTCTTTGTTGCCCACTTGAAGATGGATAAGGAGGAAAATGGATGTCGACGTTCTATAAAGCTCAGAAGATGACAACCATGCTAAGTTTGCACCACACTCTTTCTAACGAGCATAAGTATTCAGGGAAACTCAACTAAGCACTAACTTCCAAAACGGCATGTAAGCCAAGAGTGTCTGGTTTGAACACTCATTTTCCAATTCACCTTCTAGCATTTCTATATATGTCACGCTCACGCATCAACTTGGTTCATTCCTAACGTGATTTCCATCAATATTCAGCAGCTATACCCTAGGTTGGGAAATCTAGTGGAGCAACTTTATATTGCTAATTTTGGAACTGGACCCGATTTTGGATGTTAAACCTTTTAGGGGGTAATTGGACCACATCTAGCTACTTCAAATAGACTAAAAGATCCTACGCTTTATGAGAATTTACACACAAACCCTAGAACCCTAGCACTACATATGGTTAGAGAGATTTGGAGGGAGAAAAGGGGATTTTGAGGAGGGGTTTGAACTTACTCGATTTGGTCGGTTTAGTAGAAGGAGAAAGTAAGGGCTCGGAGAGATTTTTCTGTTTCATTCAATGCTGACGAATGACATGGGGAAAAGTTATATTTAAGTTCCTATGTATGGCGGGACCACGAAGGAGCTGCATGACCGGCGAGCCTTCATTGAAGCCTAAGCACGTTTAGCCACATAGGCGAACAGCAACCCAATTGAACTGCAATCAACAGGCTGTATAGCTAGCTTCACGTGCGAGGACCCGGCCTTCTTTATCATCTGAGCTTACAGTTGTACCTGCAACATACAGCATCAAATACATTCCCCACGAGCCATGCAGGCCTTGATGCAGGCCCTTGCACATTGCTCAATCACCCCTTCTCCGTAGACACACGACCCTCTCGATCCTATCAAGATAAAACTTTGTTCTTTTGCTATTATTGGCTTTTCGGGCTTTCAGTTTCGTTTTCTGGAAGATTTGGATAATTGAGAACCGATAAACGCAACACAGAGAGAGAGAGAGAGAGAGAGAGCGAGAGACCCTACACTTCATGGCACCTGTCCATATCTTTGTGCCGATCGAGCCGCAAAGGAACAAGGTGAAGATGTGTGGCCTCCTTCTCCTGCTTTCGTTCTATCCAATGGAGCGCAAAAGCTTTGCAATGGCTCTGGCTCTGGGGTCCTTGTCATCGAACCACATCCGCACATGGGGAGGTCTCCATCTTGGTGCTTTCACTTATGACTGATTTGATCACCTTGTCTGTACAATTGATGGGTATGGGGTTTTGATCTTTTCACATACAGAAACTAGAAAGAAGAAAAGGGAATTTGGAGTACTGAACATTCCTGGGTTTAGAAGCTTCAAGACATGTGATGATGGAATGAGAACCACTAAAGTAATAGGAAAAGTTCTCTGTTGCGACATTTCTGTTTTCGATTAGGGTAGTGGTGGCAGACCTGGAAGTTTCAAATTGATTTTTACGGAAAATCCCAATATTTTTGGGGTTGTGCCTGAGCTGGTCTGATATGGTATGGCTACTTATAGGCAAAGTTTCAAGGATCTAATCAATGTCCAAAAATATCAATCTATTCATAACAGAAATTAACCTTTTTTTCCCAAGATTAAAATATTATATATATATATATATATATATATATATATATATATATATGTATATACATGTATATATACATGTGTATTTGGATGGGGTTGAAGACTACCTCAAGATTAGAGTACAATTGCTAGAATTTAAATGGCTTTTCATTTACCTTAAGAGTACTTTTGATCAACTACTGGGATTCGCCCCAGTGGCTATCATTCCAACATAGAAGGGGGAGCTAAGGAGTTCAAATCCTCACCTTCTCAAGGGAGGATGGGGTGGGGACGCGTAAGTTTCAGGAGTGGGTTTCGAGTAGAGTAAGAATAGAGTAGGACTAACAAAAAAAAAAAAAAAAAAAGTACTTCTGATCTAAGGGTGGCAATGAAATCTAATAACTAATTGGTGGTGAAGCGTGTTTTGGGTGCCGATCAAGGCTCATGGGCCTGACGAAACATGAGAGAAGATTGTAGAAGAGCTCTGGTCTGGCTTAGGGGTTTAAAATTAGCTCATTGCTCTCGCAAAACCAATCAATTTATAGACGAGATTGCCAAAACCTATCGAAAGAAGGCCCTCCTTTCTAATTGGCTGCTTAAACACGAGCTCTCTTATGAAATATTTTATGTTCAGAAACCCATTAACTATCTTCTAATAGCCTTCATCATCGAACGAAGAAAGCATTTTCGACAAAAAGGAAAAGTTCCACTAGGCTCTAATATATAATGCTTGGTATCAAGGGCGGCATTTACAAAAATGTGGATTTCGCCTTGAAATTGTGAACAAATTTTGGTTTGGGGTGATAAAGTACGAGGACCAAAACTGAACATCGGCAATGATACACGGACCATTCCTCTAACTTCCCCTAATTATAAAATATATGAAGAGAAATACTGCTCGACTAGAACAGCGAGCCGTAGGATACAAGTATTTTCAAGCTCGAGCTCGACTCGAATTCCCAAAGAATGGAACCGAGTATGGATTCTGCACAAGCCAGGCTCGAGCAGCTTGGCTCAATGATTAATCGATTCTTACAGATAGGATGGATTCTGACGTGAGGGCTTTCGCAGATTGTGGGCCGGGCCATCTTCTGTCGGACCTCGGCCCATTGCAAGATGTTTGAATCCACAGAAAACAGGGAGAAGTGGGGAGTTTTCGAGGGAAAAGTTTTCTTTAACTCCACCGCACCGACTCAGCTCCTTCACAACCGACCTATACATGAAAAAACCAGACTCGACCACCTTTCACTGCATAGACCCTCCACAATATCAGAGGTTCTTCGATTCGAACGCATCGCGAGATCACGTCGGATACGTAAACTCACCATGGTGCGTGCGCTGCTCAATCTCTCTCTCTCTCTCAGTAGAAGTTTCGGGCGAATCGCTAGAATGGCTTTAAATCAATGCTTACTGGTTGGCTTCGTTGCTTTCGGTTTTGACGTTTCTTCTTCAATCTTCAGCCGCAGGGAGATTACATAGAGCTCCACAGGAAGAGACATGGGTATCGCCATGATCACTTCGAGCGGAAACGCAAGAGGGAAGCTCGGGAAGTCCACGAGAGATCCGAAAAAGCCCAGAAGGTCGGTTCCTTTTCCTTGTTAACGTGAACAGCTTTTGTGTTTTTTTTTTTTTATCTTTTCTCTTCTCGTTTGGGGGTTTCACTGTGAGCTCAAGTTCTTTTTTCTGTTGGGTCTGTTTCTCCGGATGTTTCGCAGACTTTGGGCATTAAGGGTAAGATGTTCGCCAAGAAACGATATGCAGAGAAGGCTCTAATGAAGAAAACGTGAGTTTTTTTGGTGATTTTTGTTGTCAGGAGTAGCTTATTTCTTGATTTTAATCGGAAGAAGTTGTGGTTTATCCTACATCAGTTGTGCAAGGAGCATATGGTGAGTTTATGAGTGTGAGGGAAAACTTCATCGCTTAGCTAGTTTTTGGAGTAAGAGAGGCCTAAGACCATCCAATACTGATATCAAAATCTAGTTACTAACAAGTCTAGACCCAACAATTACTAGAATTATTGCTGCCTCCAACCTAAGCTCAATGTGTGAGGGGGAGATTGTTAAGATTTATCTCATATCGGTTATAGAAAGGACAGGTGGTCAATTTATATGTGTAAGGAAAAGCTTTACCCTTGAGCTAGCTTTTGATGTGAGAGAGGTCCAAGACCATCCAACAGAATACACTCCTTCATTATAGTTATCAAATTTCAGAATATTGTCATCTAGTCCCAGCTAAACTCACAAAAGCCATATTGCCTCTTACATAAAAATATAGCAAAACAAACACTTTTTTTTTTTTTTTTTTTTTAGGGAAACATAAAGTTTAGGCAGATGCAGTCCGGTTAGCGACCGAAGCAAAGGAAGCATGGGAGTTTTTTTTTTTTTTTTTCATCGACTGGTAATTAAGTCATCGTGATCTCAATCTTCCATTTGGGATGTGTTGAATATATGAGGTCCTGGTACTCTGATTACCTATTCTAGAAATACTAAATTATTTTGCTAAGTGTAGGTCGATTTTTCAAGAAGTAAGAGCTATCTTCATAGGCCATACAGTAAAAAGAGTGCTTCATGTGTTGGGACAGGTTGAATATGCACGAGGAGTCATCATCTAGGCGCAAGGCGGATGATGATGTTAGTGAAGGAGCTGTTCCTGCTTATCTGCTGGACCGTGAAACCACCACCCGAGCTAAAGTATGCTTAGTCAAATATCGATGGATGTGATTTTTTGAATATCACTGAGTGTTTCCGAATCTGACATTTTGGCACATCCAGGTGCTTAGCAACTCTATTAAGCAGAAAAGGAAGGAGAAAGCTGGAAAGTGGGAAGTGCCTTTACCGAAGGTAAGCTCATCCCTCATCATCTGGTAATATCAATTGTCATTGCACTTGGTAAATAACCAGTTGCCCGATTTCGTTTTGTGATGACTTATTTGAAATCTTTTTTGACTATTCATTTCATTTGTAATCCTCCTCAGGTAAGGCCTGTTGCTGAAGATGAAATGTTCAAAGTGGTCAAATCTGGCAAAAGGAAAAGTAAGTCAAGATAGGTTACCATCGGTTTCGTGTTCTTGTTTATTCCCTTTGTTTTTGTTGCTCTTGCTGCTTTATTCTCGAGTATGTGGTGTCTGCGGGGTGGCCGGAGTTTGATTGCTTTGGCAACATCATGCTTAGTTTACAAATAGACTATGAGTTATCACTATCCTTTTTCCCCTGGCGAATCTAATTTTTAGATCGAGACGTGGTAAAACGCATGTTGTGGAGTCGGGATTCAGAGAAGATGCTAACTCAGGCTTGCTTGCTGTAATATCTGAGAATCTTGCTCGAGGAGCTTATCCTCGTTGTACTTGCTGAAGCAACTGAATGTAGTCGCATCGTCCGCGTCTGGGCCATCTATGCAAAAATGAATCAAGGGTGGATCAAAGTTTGCTCTGAATTTTGAAAGGCTACTGAACTTCCTGTTGCTTCCCCTTCTTTCAGCCAAGCAATGGAAGAGGATGGTCACGAAGGCCACATTCGTCGGACCAGGTTTCACAAGGAAGCCCCCTAAGTACGAGCGGTTCATTCGGCCATCAGGACTCCGGTTCAACAAAGCTCACGTCACGCATCCGGAGCTCAAGTGCACCTTCAATCTGGAGATCATTGGAGTGAAGAAAATCCAAACGGTCAGATGTACACCTCCCTGGGTGTCCTGACCAAGGGAACCGTCATTGAGGTAAGGCTTTGAATAGACATTACTTCAGATGAAGGAAACCACCAGAATTTTTTCTATGAAAGGTGCCTGCTTTACCTATTCATCTCTCTCTAAATATGACAGGTTAACGTAAGTGAATTGGGTCTCGTCACACCAGCTGGGAAGGTCGTGTGGGGTAAGCTTTTGAGCTTAAAAGTGAAGTTGAAAACCACCTTGCCTCTTCCAGTCGTTATTTAAATTGTGTAATTGTTGGTTGGTGACAGGAAAATATGCACAAGTGACCAATGATCCAGAGAATGACGGATGCGTGAACGCGGTTCTACTCGTCTAAGCATGTAACAGTTGCCGTCCGTCCAGCCTCTGTAATACATGCTGTGCCGGCATACCTTTGATTTTCAGTTGTTTAACTTCCCCGTGCAGTTAGCTAAGAGGCGCGTTTGGTTGTGTTTACGTTTAAAAATTGTTCAAGAGGAACAGAAATAGAAAAAAAATATTTCTGTTCCGGGAACAATTTTTGAACAAAATACGCGTTTGGTAAACTTGTTCTAAATAAAAAATAAACAGAAACATGTTTGGTAAATTTGGATAATTTTTTTATTTCTTTTATTTTTTCTATTTTTTTTTATTTTTCCTTTTTTTCTTTTTTTCTTTTTCATTTTTTTTTCTTCTTTTGGCCGGTCGCGGCCAAGGCCTTGGCTGTGGCGACCGGCCGGCGAGGGCCGAGCTCGGCCTCGCCGCCCGGGCGAGCTCGAGGCCGAATCTGGGCGAGATCGAGCTCGCCCGGCCGGCGAGGTCGGCCTCGCCTTGATCCGGCGAGGCCGAGCTCGCCTAGCGGCGAGCGAGGCGCGGCTCGCCCGCCGGGCGAGCTCGGCCTCGCAGATCCGGGCGAGATCGAGCTCGCCCGGCCGCCGCAAGCCTCGGCCTCGCCGGGGGACGGTGAGCGTCGGCCTCGCCGGGCCGCGAGCCTCGCCGTGGCCGGGCGAGGCCGCCGGCCCTCATCGGCCGGTCCGCCATAGCCATGGCCGAGGCCGGCACCGGCCAAAAGAAAGAAGAACAAAAATAAGAGAAAAAGAAAAAAAAAGTGTTTCGATTTGTGTTCTTAAACAAAAACACAAAATTTGTGTTTTTGTTTCTTTCTTTTTTTTTTTTGTTCCTTTGGAACAAAAGAACAAAAAGGAACAGAAACGCACCCAAACGCGTTTATTCCTTTTTTGTTCCCAGGAACAAAAAAAAATTGCAGAAAAAAGTGTTTAAAAACACAAAAGAAATACAAACAAACGGGGCCTAAGTTTTCCGGGTATCGAAATCATAAAAGTGTAATCCTTTCTGGAGTGGATAGCGAAACTTTAAACATGTGACAGTGGAAGCGTAAATGAACCTGTTGCCAAAGATGGTTTGTTAGCTTCCAAGTTATAACCTTGATGAAAAAAGTAGCTCCAGTTCTTGATCAAATAGAAAGTCCAACTGCTGGTCATGCCAATATTGCACTTCACATGTTAAATCCGGACCCTCGGAGTCCCGAAGTTCCATGACGAGTACCACTGGTACTCCGGCATTGTCATGCCGGTGATATGGTCGGTGCATTATCCTGTTATTTGTCTTTCTTCCTCGAGGCAGGAAATTGTGATGAGAAATAACAGGAACATTCGCTGGCCTAACTACTGAAAGCTCAAGCTTTTAAGGAACAGTGATCACCATGACGAGTACCACTGGTACTCCGGCATTGTCATGCCGGTGATATGGTCGGTGCATTATCCTGTTATTTGTCTTTCTTCCTCGAGGCAGGAAATTGTGATGAGAAATAACAGGAACATTCGCTGGCCTAACTACTGAAAGCTCAAGCTTTTAAGGAACAGTGATCACTATCAGTCCAGAGTTTTTGATAGATAAAACAAGCATGTCTTTAATGGGAGGCAGCAAGAAATCATGTTAAGTGCGCACACAATGCACGAGAAGAAGCAGATGCTTCAATCAAAACCCAGTCTTGAAGTTTGGTCACAACATTTCGCTGCAAACCCGGCTTTATCCAAAGATCAGCCAACAATGGTTGGCGAGCCGAGAGGTTCCATCACCTGAAGCATCCCATTTGCCAGTCGTCGAGTCAGATCCTCCACCGACACTTTCACCACATCCCTCCTCATGCCGCTCCCAACATCAGCCGCATATCGACTCGCACAATACACCCCAACTGCCGTTGCCGCCATCCCGTACACATTTGTGGTAACCAGACGCAATGGTGTGGACAGGACTGCTGCAAGAGGCCCACCAACGATCGAGACTGCCTGCCCTCCTTGCCCGATGCCTCTCTGGTCCAGAACCAGGAGGCCAGTCTTGCAGTAGATGGTGAAATCCTCACAGTTGTTCTTGAACACGTTGTAGCAGCCGAAGCCGTTTTCAAGCAGATACTTTGCCCTGTGAACCACGATCTCGTCTGGATCGGCAACAGCGAGGGTGCAGGTGCCACCACGTGCCTTGGCAAGGAAGTGTGCAGGGCTCACGGAGTACTCAAATCGGTACAGGATGCCCCCTGAGAGAAAGCAGTCCAGGCATGACGCGACCACCCCGTGATCATCTTCGGGAGGAGTGCAGGTTGGGCAAGGCACTCGAGACCGGGCTGGTCCAGAACTTGCTAATAAAAGGTCAAAGACAGTACCGGTTCCTACTTCTTGTCCCTGTCTCGTGAAGTGCACGACTTTATTATCGCCAATGTAAATACCTGATTCATTGAGTAGAAAGTTAGGAAACCGGTGGATTTAGCTCTCACAAATAAATAGTTAGGACTTAGGACAACAGTAGCAGAACAGTAAACTCATCAAGACAAGAAGAGAGATGGCTAAATGTGGTGAAACATTGGCGTGCCTCGACTTAATAAGACGTACGGAACAATCCAAACCACATTCAGCCAATCAGTGCACAAGAGAAATATGAAGGGAAAGGAATCTCCTAAATAGAACAGAGATTTTTTGCTGCACAGTGTACATCACGATGTTAGTTGAGCATACGACATACGACCGGATCCAGTTCAATTGTGAAAAGTCCCTTTGCCAAATTATGATGGACAAGAATGTCTGCAACATACAGAGCCGTCGTTGGTAGCATAACGAATGAGGAGCAAGAATCTTAAGGTTGCACCTTACATGGCCTATCGAGTCAATCGCATTTCAATGGAGTTTCGCTCAATAATTCATACATCAAGCCAATCGCATTTTAGCGTAATGTTTCCGTGTTGTTTAACAACGCTTTCGCCATGATCACAAAGCGAATACCGATGCAATAAAGTACCACAACCCGGCTTAACTAATCCTAATCCACCTAAATTGCAAAGCCTAACAAGTCAATCGGAAATAACTTCCTCCTCAGCTTGAGATTGAAAATTTCAGGGAACACAAAACATCGATAATCGCTACATAATCAGCATTCGGCGAAAGAACTAATCGAAGGGCCCTGAACACAGACAAGATAGACAGTACCGTGAAAAAGGAAAGAGAGAGAGGGCAAACCGTGATGGGCATAAATATAAGCGGTCCTCCAGGAGTAGATATGATCCCCTGGTACCAGGCTCTCCTTCTTTACTCTGCAATCAACCCACGCACGCAACCAACAAGGGGTAAACGTCTCAACCCAGAAAGCAAAAAATCAAACCGCATTCAACCCAGGCGAGATCAAGGAACATGGAGCTCGAGAGAGGAAGAAACATCGAGTCACCTGTTGGAAAGGAGACCCATCTTCGTTCTTCTTTCCCTCTCCCCTGTTTCTGTCTCTGTCTCTGTTTCTTTCTCGCCTTGCTTTTGGCTCCCTTTTCCTGCTTCTTTTTGGACGAGGGAATTGGATTCTGTTCGGGGAAAGGGGACGTTGAGGCAAAGAGAAAGATGCCCGAAGCAAAAGCGGGCGCCGTCGTGTTTCGGTGAAGTTACGTCTTGTGCCGTCGTCTCCTTCCTCGTTAAGGAAAACAGCGACGGTCGCCGAGAGGGCAGAGGAAATTCACGTGGCCTCGCCTGGTCCTGCCACGGTTTCTCCTCGGCTTTGACCTGCCAGTGCCAGCCGACCAGGCACGGCCCTTTGGGCCGGGCCCGATCCTGAGCCAGGTCAGGCCCTTTTATCTATGGTCCGGCCCAATAAATTTTTGGGTTCGGCCTCTGCTGGTTGCCACAAGTCGAATCAGCCCAACAACAGCCACTGATCCAGTAACCGTCTGGAGCAAGAAAATGTCTTTATAATTTGGCCCCTTTCCCCCTCTCATTTTTCACCATTGCTCAATCCACGCCCACTCGTTATCATTTATCACTTCCTAACGCTCTTCTTCTCTAAGACTAGTTGTCAGTTTCGTGTTATTTCCTTCACAGCGGAGAACGACAACGACGCCGCTGCCGCTTCTAATAATCCCAACTCAAGTCGGACTTCATCATGCAATTGGTGGGGCGGCCGTTTGATGTGTTCCATAGTAAGGACTTTTATGTCCCGACTCTGCCTATCATCGAGCCAAATTTGATGATTATTGGCCAAAAATTGGAAGGGCAGACGCTGCAAGTTAAACACTTCCTTGGACGAAACCCCCACCTCTATAGAAAACCCCAATCAACTATGGCAATCATTTCGTGAGAAAGATAAAGAGCTGATATCTAAAAGACATTTCGGCTCAAGATCAATGCCAATGGTGTGGAGAAGGTAGTTTGCACGTAATATGGCTAGCCATTACTTGGCAAAAGTCCTCAAGGAGGATGTTCCAACTGAAGAGGCATCAACAAGACATGATGTAGAGATGTGTCCATGTTGTGGGAGATATTCAAGTTAAATATCATATAATTGAAGCTTATTTAAATATGACGAGGTGAGAATCAATTAGAATTTACGTTGTCCTAATAAAGAAGAACTCTTGTAACACATGAGATATAAGAAAAGAAAAAATAGCCCGAGAATGTGCAAAGTCATAAAACTCACCCAATGATTTGATTATAAAGGTCGTAAACTATCTTAATACCCATATAAAAATGTTAAATTTGTTTCCCTAACTAGAAGATTTGATTTTCATGTAATATAGAAAAATAAAAAAATAAAGTAAAAATTATAAAAAAAAAAAAAAAATTAACGTCGATAATGATCAATCAAAATTGAGTTAAAAGAATACATTATCAAATTGTTAAAAATATAAAATTAAATTGATTAATTAAAAAATTAAAACTAAATTAATATTTTGGAAACAAATTCGACTTGATCTTGTCCAAACCAGATGCTCCCGACCCCACAATTCGAATCCCCGTGAAGAACCTCGTGGGTGCGGAATTGGGGATGTCCGACGCTTGTTACTCAAGCCGTGGATGGAGACTCGAAAACAGGTTCCTTTTCCTCACGCCACGCGTTGGGATCTGCATGGTCTTCGGCCTCTTTCCTTATCTTCTCCATAGCTGTCCTAAAGTTCTCAAGAGAAGCTCCTCCCACGTTGTTTTTCACGTCCACATATTTATTCCCAACCATTTCTCGCCCATCTGTCTACTCATCCCAAAAAAATTTAGTCTCTATAGTAGGCCGACCGTTGTTCTCCTATTCCCTCTCTGTTAAGAAGATAAAAATAGACAAAGAATTATGGGGTTTTGACGATGATGAAGGTAGACACGTTAGAATTTTCATTTTGGATAGAGGCTGTGGAATGAGTGAAGATGAGTTAAATGCCACAATGGATTAATACGCATTATGGCACTTTCTTCAATCACAGTTAACCTGGTTCCCTAATGAGGACAATGTTGTACATGCTATAATCGGTATGTTAGAAATAAGTAGGATATTTTTTTATATTAAAAATAATTTCAATATTTCTATTGATGATCTATATTTCTCATGATTGCACAAATATTTTTACATGACTTTGTATGGATAGATTGATATATATTATTTTACACGATCATATCATAAAGAAAATTCTTCAATTCTCCTTTCTACTTTATATTTAAGTTAGTATATGAAATTGATCTATTAAGTAATGTTTGAGACGTAAGTAGGCGTATGAATAAGTGATCCATATCAAAATACCCAATAAATGTTTGACACGTTGCCTTCTAATCAAACTCTATAAATGATCTCAAGGTATCCACTAATTTTTTCGTGGAAGTTGTGGCATCCTAAACTTTGAATATATCATGACTGGGAGAAACGTTGTTGCATGTACAGCGCCTCTGGAATCTGATCATTTGTTGTCACATGTATAGTCTATTATTTTAATTGTCGAGTCCATTGATTTAATAATCTAGATGGAGTTGAGATCCATACATTTGAATAGGCCGTATTATGTGATTTAATCACTGTCAACATATAATCATTTGTCTAAAAACTTAAACTATTAGATGAATGCGTAATTTATTATTTAAATATTCTAATACATGGGATAACTCTTTACACGGGTGGAATTGCTCAAGCCCGAAACTAGCCTCCAAGCTTCTCCCTCTAATCCTATGCGAAAATGACAAAGGCTTTGCAGAGCAACATCAGAGAATCTGTTTAACCAATTGAACTTGGACCCGCGACATCAGATCATGCTACGGAAAAAGATGAGACTAAGACGTGCACGGTAAAATTCACGTGGATACAAATCCCCGTGGTGGGATCACAACTTCAGCTGGCCACGAACACTCCCGAACCACGACTCTCTCTCTCTCTATCCCTATCTCTCCTGGTTTGATTTGAGGTCTCGGGAGAAAGTCGCCAGACTTGATTGACAACAGCAATGCGGGCAAATGCGTGCGGATGAATCTCTCTCTATCTCTCTCTCTGGTTTGTCTTCTATCGAATAGACAAACTCCGCGTTCGGTCGTCTTACGTCGTTGTCGTTGTTGCTTCCCCACTAGCACTTGCCCCTGCTTTTGGGAATCGGCATATGCACAACACGAAATTCATAATTCTCCAAAAGGGTGTGTGGGGGATTTGTCCCTTTTTCTCGATGTGAAACACGCAGCATCGACGACGCCCTCTTGAAATCAAGAGCTTCTCCATTGGTTCATACGAGGCATCCTCTGCTTCCTTGTTTGTATTTTTTTTTTTCATGCTCGTTCTACGTTTACTTTGGCAAAAATTTAAATGTGACATAAAACATACGCAAACCACACGCCGGTTTGTACAAGAGATTTTGAAAGCATCGTGATAAAAAAGAAGAAGGACACACCTTGTCATTGTATCCAATGTCATCATGCATGCTTTGATGTTCTTGATGGGGATATTGTAATTAAGGAATTTTCAAGTGCAAGTATTGAGATGCATCTGGAGGGATTCGAAAATATACTCTATGGCCCTGCATGTTTGTGTTCTTTTTTGTTGTTCATGAATAGAATTTTTGTTTTTTTGTTTTCGGAAAAAAAAAAAAAAATGCAAACGCGTTTGTTTGCGTTTTTGTTGAAAATCGCTTTTTTGTTAACAAAATCGGAACGGAAATAAGAAAAAAAAAATGTTATTTTTTTTGTTTTGGAAACACTTCTGAAAAACAAATTTTCTCTCTTCTCTCTTTCCTTCTTCTTTTTTCTTTGGGCCGATCGTCGCCCTCGCCATGGTTGATGATCGGTTGTCGAGGGCGGCGATCTCGCCGTGCTAGGCGAGGCCGAGCGTCGCCGGCGTGGGCGAGGCTCAACCTCGCCTTGGTTGGGCGAGCTCAGGCTTGCCTAGATCTGGCGAGGCCGAGCTCGCCCACCACTAGGGCCGATGAACCTCGTCATGGCTAGGCGAGGTTGCCGCCCCGTCGGTCGGTCGGCCGGCCGACTTGGCCGGCGACCGCTAAAAGAAAAGAAATAAAAATATTAAAAAATTAAAAGAAACAAAAAAGAATATAAATTTATCAAATGTATTTCTATTCATTTTTATTCCTGCAAAAGTTTTTCAAACACGTTTTTGGTCAAAAATTGTTCTCGCCGGGCAAAATAGTCATTTCTCGTTCTTCCTAACAATTTTGAGCAAAACATTACCGAACGCGTCCTATGATGATCCCTTCTCATATTTTCTCCCTTCAACTACCCAAACTAATGAGTACCTTTGAAAATATTGTAAGGGTTTACTGTGGATGCCAAGATGAGCTTATCTAAAATAATGCATCGAGATAAAATGACCAAGTTTTACTATTAAATTTGATGAATGATAGTTACCTCCACTTTATGTGGAGTTGCTTTTTGACTACTAGAATTTTAGATGGTGTTGTAACGACGGACTTGTCAATCTCGAATCTTTAAGTTATTAGTGATATGAAGTAATTACAATCAAGATTTAATTTTTTAATACGTAATTGTGTATCTGAATCATTCGTTCACCGAAATTCATGCTATAAATCATCTTAAAAGTCACTAAATTTTACTGAGTGTTTAAGGTTTTACCCGCCGCGTTCTTCTGAATCTTCTAGCATTCGTCGGTAAACAATGCCGACGACAACCGTGGACCGGAGATGGAATCGGACAAGAACAGAAAGATAGACAATCCCGGCGTCCCTCCAATAGCTACGCGCCACGTGGCCGCCCCGCGCCAGACAAACGACGGGCGAAATAGACCGAAACTCCAGGAGCTCCCATCCCGAAGGCCCATCACCCCTTCCTCCCTCGTTCCCGCAGCATATTCCCTCTCCAGAATATTCCGCCAAATCCCCGGTCCCGCCAATCCCGCCCCCCCCCACGTGTCGCCCCTTCCACGTCACCCCGCGAAATCTCCGGAAGTCCTACGTGGCGTCACACGTGTACGGCCCCCTCCCGAAACGATCCTGGCCGTTGAGCCTCCCTAACCTCCTCGAACCTTTCCCCGAAACTTAAAATACCTATCTCTCCCATTTTTCTCTCTGAAAATCCATAATAGGCTCCGCACGGAATCTCTCCAAAATCCCTCTCCTCCGGCGAAACCCTAGCTCCGATCGGAGGGCCCCGATACGCCGGCGCCGATGGTCAACGAGACGCAGTCTCCGGTGGCGTCCTCGAGCGCCTTCTCCTTCCTCTCCAAGAGCTGGAAGGAGGTCCGCGTCTCGGCCGACGCCGACTTCCAGTTGATCCGCAACCGGGCCAACTCCTTCAAGAACCTCGCCACCTCCTTCGACCGCGAGCTCGAGAACTTCATCAATTCCGCCTCCACCACCTTCCCCTCCGCGCGGCGGCCGCCCGCGGAGATCGATTTCGTCAAGCGGCTGCAGCCCAAGCTGTTCGAGTTCCGGCGGGCCTACTCGGCGCCGGACTTCAGCAAGCGCGTGCTGGAGAAGTGGGGGCACTCGGGGAGCATACGGATCGATCTGTCGGCCATAAAGAACGCGATTGTCTCGGAGGCGGACGATGGGAGCGGGGTTGTGGATTTCGATAGGGCGAGGAGGAGGAGGAGGAGGAGGAGGTGGGTGCGGTTCATGGAGGAGCCGAAGGTGGAGAAGGACTATTGGGAGCCGATTCGGGCGTTGAAGGCGAGGCTCGGGGAGTTCGAGAGGCGGAGGAGCCCGAGCTCGGTGGATATTTTCGAGGGGTGGAAGAGCGGGGAGCTCGTGGAGAAAGTGAAGTCGAGCTTGGTATGTCTTCTCACCTTGCTTTTCCTTTCTTGGTTATCTCATCCAATTGGTTTTATCTCATCTTGAAGTGAACTTGGTGATTTCCGTTTGCTTAGGCTGTTTGAGGTAAACTAGAGGTCTTAAAGATTTGATCAGTAGTCATGGATTATCAGGAGATTCCTAGCTTTAAAAATTCTGTGCGAGCTTGTCATTGAGCTTGCAAGATGAATAAATCGAAATACCTTACTTTTAAGTCCTCTGATTGTTGCATTGCATCCTGTGATTCCATCACTAAATGAATTGTGTCGGCCTGTGTTCCTCTGTCGTTTTGACCCTTTCCCAGAGCTAATTGGACATTCTGCTCTTGGATTGTCGCTCAATCCATTAGGTTTCTGGGTTTATAGTTACCTAGAGTAGAACCCATTTTCTTCTGGTAGGATCTAAAAAATTTTCACAGGAAAAAGGGAAGGGGGAGGGGGCGGGTGGGAGAGAGGTTGAACATTCAGTTCTCCGAATTTTCCGTTTGGTTAGTATTTTACATTTAATTTAAATTGTTATTGAGTAAAAACATGTCTGAAGTTGTAGTTAAAATGGCTCTTCTTTTCTATTTTGTTGCTTATTTTACCTTGTTATGATAAGAGCTACATGTCTAATTCATGACTGTTTTCTGCAGAAAGCAATTTGCAAGGAGCCTGAAGAGTCAAAGGTTAGCCTCTTTCTTGTTGAAGTTCACTATTTTGCCCTATGATGTACTTTATAAACGTTCTGTGCACATGAACTGTCCATTTGTCATTGGCTTGTCAAAGTATGCAGCTTTTAATACTGGGAAAATGATTGTAAAAGGCACCTCACACGTTTTTGGTCGCATGTGTTTATGCGGCAGTTTGACATGCATTTTGCTTTAAAGTTTGAAGTCCCTTTCTGGCATGAAAGTGAAAAATAGAAGTGGAGTAGTCAAAATTGAAATTGCTCCCTTGTTCTCCTTCATAATTTTGTAAAGTGTAGTTCAGACTGAAGTGTTCAGTTTTTTAGCTACACATTCTGATTTAAAGCAAACCAGAATTGCTAAATACTTTTTGTACTTTGACGTTTGTCGAGCTGAACACTTGCCTCTTTCCATTTTTTTGCAGGGAGTACCGCCACTTGACGTGCCTGAACTTCTCGCGTGTCTGATCAGGCAATCTGAACCATTTTTGGATCAGCTAGGTGTAAGAAAAGGTAAATATTGATCTCTTTAATGTTCACATACCTAGCTAGTCGTGGATGTTACTTTTCCAAAATGTTTGTCCATGGTTCATGATTATTTTTATGTATGATTATCCTTACTAATAACATATAAAGCATATTGTCAATGACTCAATATGATGAGGTAGGATAGACCTATTCATGATAACTCTTGGTTTCCCTATCACTGAATATTGATCGGTCAAGCTTATTTTTCTTTTCACCAAACAGACTCCCTCTTGTTGTGGACAAGAAAATTAAACCACTCTATGACCTTTACCTAGGTGTATATCTGTGATCTTTTTTCAGCATTCTGGGTGACAGAAAAATAGTTTTGCAGCCCTTACAAACATGTCTGCTATTTTTTCTTAATGAGCTTCCCATTATGGTTTCGTTGGATCTTAATTCTAAAAATTGGTTAAGTCTTTAAGGCTTGAAGGTCAGCTGGTCTGCTGCAGTTGTTTTGTATTTGTTATTCTCAGCCAAACTTGTTTGTTTAAACACAAGATTGTGTCTTTATAAATAAATACACGAATTCGAGTGGATTGAATCTGGTTACGATTGCAGACTTGGGTATTCCATGATTCTTATGCCTTTCAACATCATCCCAAATTTCTCTGCAGATGTGTGTGACAAAATAGTGGAAAGCTTGTGCAGCAAACGTAAAAACCAACTTTTAATGCATTCCCTTTCTGGCGAGGAATCTTCAATTATTGGAAATGATAACATAAATGATGAGCTGGAGTTGAGACTAGCCAGCGTCCTTCAGAGTACAGGGCATTGCTATGAGGGCGGTTTCTGGACAGACACTGCAAAGCATGACATGACTGATCAGAAGAGGCATGTAGCTATTGTTACAACTGCTAGTCTGCCTTGGATGACTGGAACAGCTGTAAACCCTTTATTTCGAGCAGCATATTTAGCCAACTCTGCAAAGCAAAATGTGACCCTTCTTGTTCCCTGGCTTTGTAAATCAGATCAAGAATTAGTTTATCCGAATAATATCACTTTCAGCTCTCCAGAAGAACAGGAAACTTACATACGGAACTGGCTGGAGGAAAGGATTGGCTTTAAGGCTGATTTCAAAATTTCATTTTATCCAGGAAAGGTAGGAGCTTCCTGGCAATTCACTGCAAGTTCATACTTCTAGTTGACATTCTATTCTTGATTTTGGTAGATGAGATATTATTCTTGTTGGTCTACAGTTTCAAAAAGAAAGGCGGAGCATAATACCTGCCGGAGACACTACACAATTTATCCCATCAAAAGATGCTGACATCGCTGTCCTGGAAGAGCCAGAGCACTTAAATTGGTATCATCATGGCAAGCGGTGGACCGATAAATTCAACCATGTCGTAGGTGTTGTTCACACCAATTACTTAGAGTATATCAAGAGAGAGAAAAATGGAGCTCTCCAAGCTTTCCTTGTGAAGCACATAAACAATTGGGTCACAAGGGCGTACTGCAACAAGGTGAGCTTATGTCTTCCTCAATTGTAATTGTTTGTTTTTGCTTTAGAGATGGAACTGAATGTGCTACTCGTGTGGGTTTTATTTTTCCTCTTTTCCATCTGATATGTTATTGTTGAATACACATCTAGGTTCTTCGCCTTTCTGCTGCCACACAAGATTTGCCCAAGTCAATAGTGTGCAATGTCCATGGGGTGAATCCCAAGTTCTTGAAAATTGGAGACAAGGTTGCTGCAGAAAGGGAACTCGGGCAGCAAGCATTTTCCAAAGGAGCATATTTCCTGGGGAAGATGGTGTGGGCAAAGGGATACAGAGAGTTGATAGATTTGTTAGCAATGCATAAGAGTGATCTTGACGGTTTTAAATTGGATGTGTTTGGAAATGGTGAGGATGCACGTGAAGTTCAGAGTGCAGCTAGGAGACTGAACTTAAATCTCAACTTTCTTAAAGGAAGGGACCATGCAGATGATTCTCTTCATGGGTAAGCATACAAAGTTTCTATCAGATAGAATCAGTTTTGGTTCAATTAACGTGTCAATGAAGATCTTTTCAGGAATTTCTGACAAGCAATGTTTTCCGTCAGAAAGGGGTTTAAAAGGACATTTGAAAATGAACTCCTGTAGGATATAGCTCATATTTTCCTCCAAGGAATATGCTCCTTATGTTCTGTTTCTTGGGCTGATGAGACATTAATGGTTGGAATTTAATCTGTTTATGATTCTACAATCATGTAGGCAAATGTCCTCACATTCTTGCTAGCGTGCATGCTCATGCAGATAGGAAGACACAAAACTAGTGAGCTTACTGACGATATTTGCTCTTGTTCTTGAAGGTACAAAGTCTTCATAAATCCCAGTGTTAGCGATGTGCTATGCACGGCTACTGCTGAGGCACTTGCGATGGGGAAATTTGTGGTTTGTGCTGACCACCCATCCAATGAATTTTTTAGATCGTTTCCCAACTGTTTAACATACAGAACATCCGAGGACTTTGTTGCCAAAGTGAAAGAGGCCCTAGCGAATGAGCCTCGGCCGCTGACTCCTGAGCAAAGATACAACCTTTCGTGGGAAGCTGCTACGCAGAGATTCTTAGAGTATTCTGAGCTCGAGAAAGTCTTGAACGAAGATAGAGGTGAAGGCAGTACAGCCAAGATAAATGGAAAAGCTCTGGCCAAATCAGTTTCAATGCCTAGCTTGACAGGACTGTATGATGGAGGGCTGGCTTTTGCCCACTACTGTCTCACTAGTAACGAGTTCTTGAGACTATGCACCGGAGCCGTACCGGGAACTAGAGACTACAGCAAGCAGCACAGTCAAGACCTTAATCTCTTGCCTCCGCAGGTGGAGAATCCCATCTATGGCTGGTGAGATTGACCATTACGTTTTTAGTCACTTTGTAAACTAGTTAGGGCTACATCTTTGGAGCCTATTGTGCTCATTTTGTAACATATTCTTTTTAGCTTTCCCAATAGTATATAGCAACTCTAGGATCCTAATGGATTCAAGTCTAAGTTTTGTAGCCTCATGACACCCTGGAGCACCCACCAGGGGAGGGATGTAATTATAGCTTATTGAATTTGTGAAAAGGGTTGAATTAAAGTAGAGTCCAAAACTGAGTGGCTATCCTGTACCTTTTGGTATCCTGACGGAGTCGAATTGAGTGCATTTCAACTAGAATGGCAGGGACGTCATTGCCGAAACTGTCTTAGGAGCATCTTTTACTGCCGAAACTGTCTTTAGGAGCATCTTTTACTACTCTCTCTCTCTCTCTCTCTCTCTCTTAGGTTGTCGTGTTGTTGTTTTGTAAATCACTTTGATAAATCAGCTTTTACGTTTCTTGCGTTAGAAAAAGAAAAAAGAGGGACGAATCGAAATGGAAGATTAGAATATGAAGTCGAGGAATAGGAAAAAACCACAGAGGATCGAAGGAATCCGACAGATATATAAAGGGTAAGAATCCCAAATATGGGTTTATTACACGCCTTTTGAGATATTATTGCATATTTTTAACATACCAATGAGATGGTTTTTTTATGGCCAATTTAGATGAACGAGAATATTATGTTTTAAGAGAACTTGAAAATTTTTATGACAAGAATTTGGCCGTTAGAGACCAATAAATGAGGTATGTTTATGACGTGGGGCCTTAAACACAATTCCGTTTATGCTAATCATTTAAGACTTGATCATATGAATTGGTCAATTGGTAGGCCTGACTGTCTTAGGTCGTTGGGATATATATATATATATATATATATATATATATATTTTACAGAATCTAACATCTTTAAATATTTTATACAGTATTCAGTAAATATTTGGGTTTTCGAGTTAGATTGAATTGGGACCGTTCGGCTCGATTGACTCTGGCCGTTATGGTTCTCTAGTTGCTGACAAAATTCATCTCACTCTCCTCGCCGTGCTCCATCTTCTCCTTCTCTCTGCCAAGGTCGGATTGAATGTCGATCGTTCAGATCTCCGAGTGCTCGTGGATGTTTTCTGGGCATCATCGCTGCACAAAATCTTCAGCAACCACCGGTCTCTCCTCCATCCATCGCCAGCCTACAGTCTTGAGGTTCTGGTTTATCTCCTTCATTCATCCTTGTCTTCTCTATTTCCATTTGCGAAAGACACATCTCGTTCCTTGTCACCGCTCTGTTTAAAACATCATAATAATACGATTTTAGTCCCCGAAGTTCCTCTTTGTTGCTAAAAGTAGCATTCCGAGGTTGAGGAGCTCCACCATGGCTGAGGTCCGATCAAGCTCCGATATGGCTAGGGAGCAGCTTTGTGGGTGACTGGTGCTCCGGATTTGGCCATGGAGGAGCTCCATCGTATCGATCTTTGTCGAATTGAGCTAAGCCATGGAGGACCTTGAAATTTGGCCATGGAGCTCCTCTATGACCGAGATCGAGACTAGCTTGTCACCACGATGAGCCTCGCTGGTGGCAACGAGACAGAACTTGGTGAGAGGCTATGCGTGGCGGCCATTGCCATGGGTGGGTAGAGGGGATGGAAAAGAGAGTTTAGATACATGTCCTATTCGAGTTTACTAATATTTGTAAAAAATTTCTATCTAAATTTTTAAAGACAAGGGAAACATTTTTCTCTTTTAACTCTTTTTCATAAACGATGAAAAAAAATAATATTCCAATTGATAATTTTTCACAAACCAAGTGCAATACAACGGCAAGACAACAGTCATAACGATAGTAATTTGAAAGTCGAGTTCTTAAGGATGTGACAAATAATTGAGTATATCAATAAAGAGAAATAGAAAATTATCTATTAAGAGTGTTTTTGGTAACCATTATGTTTCTGAAAATAATTTCTATTTAAAAATATTTTTATTATATTTTAATTTCTAGATGAGTTTCTGAGTATTTGAAAGTGTTTGGGAACTTTACAAAATTTATATTCTTAGAATAGAAATGCGTTGGCAGTACGACCCTCAATTTTTTTTAGTTCTTTAATAATTTTATTACATTTTTCCATTTTTTTGCTTTTTTTTTTTCCCCTTTTCTTCTTCTTCTTGCTCTCAACCAGTGACCTTGTAGTAGCTAAGGCGAACTTGGCCTCGCCTAGCTACAACGAGTCTCCGGCAAGGTTGCAAGAAGAAATGATTTTTTTTTTTTTTAATTTCTTGATTTTGTTTTAGATCTATTCTGAGAACAAAAAATATTATCAAATGAATTTATGTTCTTTTTTTCTATTTCAGGGAATATAAAGAGAGAATTAGGTACTGTTTGGCACGTTATCAAACATTTTCTGAATCTTTGTAGTAGATGATCTGATAATGTAGGATATGATGTGTTTCAATAAACATTTCTACAACATGATATGACACTATAGGATTGGCTATGTTTAAATAAAACACAATAAGAGGGGCCATTCACTAAATCTTTCTAGTAGATGATATGACACTATAGGATTAGTCATATCCGACCCCAATAAGAGGGCCATTCACTAAATAAAACTTCACAACTTAGCCTGAGTATGTCCAGCATCGAGGTTGTATTTTACATCAAAACCGGTGTAAAGGGCCTCAATAGAAAATGGGCCACGCACATTGATTTGTGTAGAAATCAGCCCATGGCCTTTCATGGGCTGATTTCAACGCAGATCTAGGCCATGCCAAAGGGCTTGGATTGTGGACTCGCTGAAAGAGATTAGGACCCTCCCTCAATCCTGGGAAATGGTGTGCGAGTTTTGGGACAAGACTAGGTCCTCCACTCCATGTATTTCCCCCCGCCATAATTAATATGCACGAGACATAACCCCTCATCAATAATTATCAAATACAAAATCCTAAAAAGAAAATTGTTTATGCCCGGTGAAAGCAAGGTCGATGTCCCGCCTCGAGAAAAATTAATGAGACAAGAGAGGAAACGCTAAAAAATGGATGAAGAAAATTCAGCCATGCCATCCATATATCACTCCTGGTATATAATTAGAATGCGTAGCATAAGCTCCAACGCTCAAATTGTTTGATGAGACATCGAAACCCAACTGATAAGATGCCGACCACGCGATAAAGACAAGCAAATCATCCATTAAATTTGCCAACGCAAATACGCCATCAGCATGAGTTTTCACACCTAACAAAAGTGTCGGTTGAGATGTCCAAAAGCAAGCCGAAATTGCTTCTGGTGCTCGCGCCTTTCAAAATTTCGACGGGTGGGACTCTTCCTTGGCCGCCTGCGTCTTGGACTTTGGCGATCGCTATCGATCCAGCCGCGCTAGGTTTTTTTGCAGTACACACTGCCTCCCAAAATCGATATGTTACAAAGTCTACGCTAAGCATGTTCACATGAAGCCCTACGCAAGAGATGGGCCAAAAAGGAACATCTACGTCACATATCTCCTAAGTTAAGTATGTCAGAATTTGATGTTCTCTGCCATTTCCGGAGTTCTCTGCCATTTTCGGTTGAAACTCCAATGTCAGTACTAAAGAACCATCAAAATAAAGATTTAGATATAAAGAATTTGAAGAGAACAACATGTAATTGACCTCAGGCAGTCAATTTAGTCACTTTTGCACCCTATCTTCCAATAAATTATTCTTGAAAACAAGAAAAAAGAAAGAGAGATTGCGCTCGTGTGCTCAATGTCTCCATCTTACCGTACGTGGAGGCGAAAAGGGCGTGCATGAAACATCAAGCATGATTGAGCATTTGGGTTTTAGTTCCCGAGCTAATCGATTCTTTGTTTTCAAGATCCTGACAGAAGCTTTTCATGTGCAGTTGTGGATATACAAATATTTATATCTGGAATTGGAAACTGACTGAAAGAAACACAGGGGTTCGTGATCTTGACATGTTTCAGGATATGATGTATCCTGGGAATTAAACTAAAGGGGACTGTCCATACTTTCTGGGGCACCCAGCACCCAGTTTCACATCAACAGGCCACACTCCACTGCATATTATAATAACCAAACATCAAATTATAATATTGAATTGTACCCTCTATATTTATATATACAGTTTAAACTATATTATAAACAAAACCCAGATTCTGAACTACAATGATTCCGATGAGTGGGCTTGAGTTATTGTCAAGTATCACATGCTCACTTTGGTTCCCCCATCACAAAGTACCACCGCAAGGACAGAGAATCTGTTCAGCAGCATATAAGCATCACATGCCTTTGTCATACTCCTCTTTTTTCAAAGAACACATAATCAATCAAGTGGCTTTTCACCAGAGGAGGGGCATTATTCTTTGAGGGAGAATCGAATCAGTATGAGTTCGCAAAAGATTCACGTGAGAGACGTCTATATTGGAGTCTTTATATCGAATGGGGCAGTCGCCTCCACATTAAGCTTTTTAGGGTTTATTAAAAAAGAGTCCATCGCAAGCTTTTCACAAATTATAATCTTTTGACCCCCTAAAGCAGCTGTCATGCAATTCCCCATTTACAAATTTTTAAAAGGAAGATATTTGTTTATTTTCCCACTAAAGAGGGGCTCGTCCATCAACATACTCGATAGATGTATGTGTCAGTGGCATTTATCCATTTCGGTATATGACATTCTTTTTCCATTCAAGGTCGCCATCCCATCCTTAGTAGATAGTGGCACAGAATCCCATCCATACTCCATTTCATAGGCAATCATAATAATTCATAACTAGTCTGATCCCAATCCACTACCCTCTTTTCGGCCCTCATCTGTATATTACCAGAAAGTAGGTTTGATCTCAATAGGAAAGTCACCGAACGGTAGGGAGCCCAGTGGCTAGACAGCAACAACAGCGCTGAGCATATCAAGATCGGTTTGTAAACTCGATAAATGAAAGTGACATGTCGGATTGTGAATGAGCATTTCAGCATGTGGGTCACATTGAACATCTGATAGTAACTTCGAGTAAGTGAATCGGTGTTAGTGCAGGCATTTTCTCGGATAGAAAAATGTGTTCATGCCCACGTCCCTTCTTGAGAAGTCTTTTGGAGTGTGTGGGGTTGGTCACCAATTAATGGGTCTGGCGTGTTCCTGAACAGTGCTGTCTCCAGAACTCACACCTTGTGGCCTTGAATGAAAAGGGCTCGGTCAAAAAGCAATTGCAGAAATTGTGGGGGGACGCCATTGTTGGGATCAATTATGAGTGGCCTGCCTAACAAGTCATGCATTAGTTGGACTTGGTGAATGTATGATGTGTATGGTTGTCCCTCTTGGACGAAAATTGGCCACGTTTAGCATACAGAAAAGTCATGCTCTCTCTCTCTCTCTCTCTCATCTTCTTGACCGTCATATGCTGGACTTGCATTTTCTTGTTTTGGAGCATCTTGATCAGAAGCAAACTCCACGTTTCTGTCCCTTGTTTGTTCATAGGTAATGCGGATGTAGATTAACAAAGTGCGTGCTAGTGAAGAAAATCCTCTCTTTTCCGTTCTTGGTATGTGCAAGTGA
This sequence comes from Eucalyptus grandis, assembly GCF_016545825.1. Lineage (NCBI taxonomy): Eukaryota > Viridiplantae > Streptophyta > Magnoliopsida > Myrtales > Myrtaceae > Eucalyptus > Eucalyptus grandis. The sequence goes on along the minus strand of NC_052612.1, from coordinate 47,423,500 downwards.
TAGAATGACTCCGTGAATAGGCAACATTGGATAAAATCGAAACAGAACAGAAGAAATCAACTTTGCTGTCAATATGATACTAGAATGAATAAAATCGTGTGCCTATACTTTGAAGAATGTTTACTGTTGATGTATGCATAGTTCTAGTATATATATATCGTGAAGAGGATTATTCGACTCTATCCCTTCTTTGAAGCCAAATTCACCTTGGATCCTTCACTTATGCCATTGATTTGACTCTTGTTTTCTGTATCTTTCTCGTATTCCTCTCCAGAAGAAAAAGAAGTGACTCAAAATCAAAGGAGGCAGGAGCTTATCAAACACCTTCCAGACGAATCCACGTACGTATGGCCCGTGAGCTGTCACCGAACAGCATCTCAGATCTCAAATCCAATCTCTTACCAATTGTCAGCGATTCAAACACGGTCACATGTTCATATCTCACACACAAAAATCAATTTCCTTTGTGTCCGCTTCCCCTTCTAGCTGCGTCTACGTTGGAACTCTTGACCAGGAAAAAAACAGAAATGATTGTAACAAGGAGATGTGCACGCATCCATGGTAGAGGGTGAAATCGACGTCTGTCATTTTCTAATTGACCCACGTAATGATATGGTTGGATGAAATTCCTAAACTTAGGTAATGTGGGGCTATCACGTTTACTATACGTCGCCTTTTCCATTTGACTGAGATTGCTACTTAGATTTCTCCATGTATTGCTCAATCAGACTGCTTTTATATTTTGTAAATAGTGATTTATGATTCCCTAGAACAAAAGGGTATCGCGACTTTAGAAGACATGCGTTTGGTTCACAAATAATGCGGTAAAGCAAAGAGCGCGTACATTATTCAATTCCACTTGCGTAGCAATAGCTAGCTTTACCGAGAGAGAGAGAGAGTGCCTCTGGCGCACTTGAATGAATCTACCAACTACTGAAGCGTAGGCCATTCAAGTTGCAACTACAGAAATTCACGAGGAATTATATCTTCGGGGCCCGACTTTAAAGAGAATGCGCTGCATAGGGAGCGATTTCGAGATCTGCCTTTTTCTCATTAAAGGCTAAAGATCCACACACTATCACAAGCCTATAGCTTTTCGACAATGATAATGCATGTCCTGCAATCTATGTAGTGACCAATTTGAAGAGAGTCGGTCACTTAGGTAACTAGCCAGCTGGGGTGACTCGGCTGGTGATCATGAGGCGGGCACGACATAAATGGCAGACACAGTTCGATTGATTGACCGGAGCCGAAGCGAAACGCTTCATCGTCATCGTCGTCATCATGATCAAAACCTCCAATGTCCCAACGACTTGTGCTGATTTTTAATAAATGAGAGAAGGCTAGACAGCGTTCGCATGTTGAGGTGTCGTTCAAAATCAGCGGCTGACGATAGGGCTCGAACATTCTCACGATTTCAAGTCATCCATGGTTGGTGGTCCTATCTGCAGTTGGCACCTTTTGGCCCAACTCTTTCTGTGTCTCGCTTTGAATCGCCTTCTGGGACCAGAGTAGGATCAATGACGCAGAGAGAGAGAGAGAGAGAGAGTTACGCAGTGAACTTCGAGAATTTCATGTGGTTCTCCTCAGCGTTCACTGCCCGAATCTTTCTTTGGATCAGTTCGTTTGAAGAAAATTCGTCTGAGTCCTTCAACTGCAATGAAATTACGGCAAGGGCTTGACCAGGCTGAAGATGAATGCTTCCACCAAAACGACAATATTCCACACCGAATACCACTCAACCCTGACACAGTCAAATGACCTATGCAGCCAATTTCAATGCTTTGGCCACATTTTCCTGCAACCCTCTTGCTAGAGGAGATTTCCTCCGACCGCTTTACTGTGGATTATAAATATGAACACCATCCACATTTATGTTTAAGTAGGACCCAAGCATGTCTTTAAACTGCTTCGTTTATCAGAGTTAACCCTAAACGTAAAATGGGGTAATGATAAATCTCTAGGGGAAATTAACCAATTTGGAAAATTTCCCAGGCCTAATTCCCGTGAAGCCTTCTCCAGGGTTGCCTGGGCGTGGTTCAGGAAAAAGGTGGGTGATGACCGTTGCGACTCATAACTCGCTGGCCAATCCAAGGCATGGTTTCCAGTAATTATGGATGTAGAACGTATGTAGTCCTCATCGCTTTTTGACATTCGGGACGTCAAGCTTTGTTAAGATCGGTTTACAGAATTCATTCCCTAACAAGTGACGGGGGCAGCTCGCCGTCGAGCGGCAAACTTGTCTCGCACCAAGTTTATCCTCCAATTGGGCGTGCCACGGCACCGTAATAAATCATCGTAATCGACAGGCGATCGGGAGGCCGCCACGATCAGCAGTCATCTGCATTCCACCTGAGCCCCAACCTTAGGTTCTCCAAATTCACAAGGCAAACGTACGTCCATCGAATACGACCCTTATCCACAAGAAACACATGATCCGAGGGGCCAGATGTTGTTGTTTTTGCATGAATTTTTTTTAATCAAAAGGTAGATAAAAAGAGAGAAAAGAGGGGGAGGAAAGAGAAAACCCTCGGAATGCAGAGGTGCGAGGCTAAAATATAACTTCCAAAAAGTGAAAAAAAAAAGAAAGAAGGGAGTTGGGGACTAAACCGTCATTTTCGGACAGGGACAGACCCCTCGATATTTTCTCCCGATCCAGGTACCCGAGCGGGGACTGGTCCGTCAGTAAAGCAAGTTCAGTCCCCACCCTTCCCCCTCCTCCTCACGTGCCGCACGGACGCGACACGTGTTGCCCCGGCCCCACGCCCCCGCGACAGCGACAAGCGTGCGTTTTCTTTCGATTATCCGCTGGTTTTTGGAAAGAAAAGGAAAGAAAAGGAAAAGGGTGGGGGCGGGGGAGGAGGGCTGCCCGGACGACACCGGGCTCTCCTCCCATTGGCTGCTTCCTTGACTCGCTCGCGAGCTCCCGGTGGGCCCCGCCCCACGCCCCGACGCGTGGAATTCCATTACGCGCCTAACCCCTCCCCCACCCCCTTCTCTTCCCGAAAGAAAACAATTAAGACGAAAGTGGCAGGCCCCCTCGGGCGGTGGGGCCCCCCCCCCGCCCCTTGCTTGGGTGGTGGGCCCCCACGATTGGAAAAAGAAAAGTCTCGCGAGTGCGAATCTTCCGCCTTTTGGAGTAGGGGGAAGGAGGAGGGGGGTAGGGTTGCTGTGAGTTTGACGCGTGTACAGTCGCGGGAGGGGGCCCCCCCCGGGTGGGTGCGGGGCCCGCCTCGTCAGCAAAAGTCCAAATCCCTTATTATTGCGCGACTTTTTGTAGAGAGGGAGGACCATGGCGGAGGAGGAGGAGGAGGAGGAGAGTGCGATGAGATGGAAACTGGGGTTCCGATTTGGATTTTAGCAGTTTTCAAATTCTAGAAAAGCTCGCTCTCCTTAGTTCTTTTACCAATTTTAATGGAGAAAGTTCATTTCGGACGTCTCCGAAAAGACGCCCTTTTACGTCTTTTGAATATATGACGCGAAGCTATTCTTTAATCCAATTTTTCAACAACAAAAAAAAAAAAAAAATAGGAAGGGGAAATTGAAAAGCACATTTAGGCTAGGCGTGCAATTTCGATATTTTTGTCACGTATAAACTTCGCCAATAATTTTCGGGGCGGCCCCCTCCTCATTGATTCCCCGAAAAAAATTGTCGAGGAGGGGAGAAGAGCGCACCAAAGAAAAGTCGCGGGCTAGAGGCACGTGGGACAGGCGATGTCGTGGGGGCCCGCGTCGCAATTCTTTTTCGCCTAACTTCGGAAGAACGCCGCCTGACGTGGGAGCTTTCTCGCCTTACCTCAGCATGGACCTTCGTTCCCAAATTTCAGGCCATTTTTTCCCTAATTTCTTGCTCGATTTGATAACCCCAAAGGCGACAGCCGACGTTTAACGAGGAGTTTCGACCGTGTATTTCGATGCGATACGCCCTTTCCCTGTTTCTCCCCCACTAATTTAATACAATTCGCTAAGTTTGATATCGGCAATATCGAGCTACGCCTAAAAAGACATGTCGGCTTATGACGACGCTTTTGCATCAGCGCACGATTCCAAAAGAAAAGAAAAGAAGTACTTATCATATTTGGACAATGGCCAAACTTGATAGGAGGGAGCCCCATCAAAACTTTTTGGAGGAAATTATTGGACTGGTCCTTTTATGCTATTGCGCTCGTCCGGACGAAGTGCTACGTAACAATGCGTAGCATTGGCATCTTATAAGAAGAGAAGCGTTTGATCCTTTAGCATAGAGTTGTAATGGTCTGCTCCGTTCTATGTCGATCAGTCCCCTTGAAAGAGTAACAAGCGACGGTCATCTAGTGACGTAACTCGACCTCTAGATTATCATCACTCGCATATTCTTGTTGGAAAATTTATCAATGTAGATAGGATGGACAATTAGACATTGACTAGAGATTGGTTTATAGATCAAATATGTCATGACGTAAAGTAAAACAACAATTTTACTTTCTTTTTTGGAGTTGGGCATGCTGACCCAAGTGGATCATTTCATAGCCCCAACTCGGCTAGATTGGCCTTGTCTACTTAGCATCAAAGCCAAAGTAACATACATGAACCGGCGATATTTAACATTCAAGACACTTGAAAGCTTGACATCATATGGAAAAAGGAAAAAAATAAAAGAACCTCTACTAAGGCTTCGCTTGTTTTTGTAAAAAATAAATAATTTGGAAAATATTTTTCTGAAAATGATTATTTGCATCGTTTTAAAAATGAATAAACTAAAAATATTTTCATAGTTTATAAAAATATTTAAACATAAATTGCTGGCAATAATGAAAACATATTTCATTGACTAGTTATTTCAAGCAGCATAATCTATCATTTTAGGAAAATAATTTTCAAATTATTCATTTTCCATGAAACTAATGGAGCTTACATATAAACTTGGCCTCTCTTGCCATTATAATTATGTACAATTCTTTTCGGCCTAACTAGAAAAAGACCAGATTAATGTCCAACCTAAATACCCAAATACGCTTGGCCTCTTAAATGTATACATAGAACTACAAGAACACAACCTTCGCCCCCTTTAGTCATCTTTATAACTGTAGATATCCATTATTAGCTAAATCTTATAAATATAACTATCCATATTAAGTGAATGGAGATAGTTTGTGCTAGAAAAATATAACACAACTCATGTACTGAATGTTAATTTTTCTTTTATTGATTCAATTATTAAGCTGATTTTATCGGATATAGTTGCGTAGAAGAATTCCCAAGGAAAAGACTTTTCTTCTATAGAAATATTTGAAAAAGAGGACATTTGGCATTGGAATGATTTTGGATATAACTCGCCCCCTCCCCAAAAAAACATGTAGAAAAGGACGAAATCTGAAGAGAGCCGAGCTCAATACCAAAAAGATGCTTCACTTTTGATCTTATAACCTCTTTCATGCTTCTATTTTCAGATCTACGTTTGGCACCTTATTATCAATTATCACCGTATATTTAATTTAAAAAATCACCATCGTCATTCCAAAAATGCACCCATCTATTCTAAACTAAAATTAAAGTTCAATGACCTTATTGCAAGTGACCTCAAAGAAGGCCATATTAAAGATTAAATTTTTATCAAGATTTCTCTAATTGATCGCCAGTTCTAGGGTGAACATTTTGATCAGTAATTCTTACTTAACAAAACAACTCTTTGTACATCTTTCATAATCGAATTTTCCTTGCCGACGATGCTATCTTGTGATCTGTTGGTTTCTTGAGTGGACATCAATTATCCAACATGTCACTTATCATGGCCACTGGATGTTGATAATTCACAATGTTCCAAGATTGGTTGGATGGACAATCAAGGGTTACTTCAAAAGTACTTAAAAAGCTTCTCATTTTGGATATAATTTCAAAATTACAGGTTCATTTTAGCAATTTTTTTTTTTTTTTTTTTTTTTGTTTTTCAGTACCACGCAATTAAAAACCGGTTTAGAGAAGCTTCGTTGGAGCACGAGTCTTTATAAAAGCACAACCAAAGTTATAACAAGGGCCACAATGATAGGATTGCCCATAGCTGGACTAGTTCATTGAATTAGAATAATGATGGTCCCATGATGGAAAAGTAAAGATCTTGGCCTAAAGAAATAAAATTCACGGTGACCCTTTGGGGAAAAGAAGAGGATTGCGAAGATGAAAATGATTTTGATGCGAGAATCTAATAATGAACCATCATTACTAAATTTCCATTTACAGTTTCCTCCTGTTCAAAGTCAAAAGGGAGCAAAAATAGGCGAGAATAAATACCGACAACATACGCACGCAAAAATCTCCATCTTGTGCACATCCAAGCTTTGCATGTGCAGTGTACACGGTGGTGTGTGTGCATGCGCAGGGACACCGCACGACGGACGGAGAGTTGGGTGGTTGTCGGTATTGAATTGCCATCATAATTGATACATAACAACTTTTGGATGCGAAAGCATTTAAGATCGGGTCATTCTTTCTAGAGGTTGATTATTAGCTAATAGAGGCGTGGTGGTAGCTTCTTTAATCATGCTTTGTGGGGGGATTAATCCTCGATGGAGACGATCCCTGATCAAGACCCAATAATTGTTGCGTCTTTGGACGGGTGTTGTGGAAAATTTAATGAATAAAAGAATCGAGAAAGAGGAGGAAAATGCAAGAGGTCCCCATTCGTTTTTTTTTGTAGCTTATAAAGACATGGGGTCCTCTCATTGATTGCTACCCCTCTGTCCTCTTTCAACGTGGTCAACAAGCTCAATTAGGTGCCTCATGGATTTCTCAATATCGTCCCCAAAAAAAGCCAAATCGGATGACGGGTAGTTTAGTGGAGTTTTAGGTCATGCATGTGTAGAGGAGAAAAGGGGGCTTAGTTATATTAGTTATGTGCAAGAACTAATCATGGTTATTCGAGATTCAACCTATCATGATTACGTTTGCTAGGGGATAATGTCCAAATACAAGAACCGGAAGTATCAAGAACACGAGATTGTCGTCTCCATCTCGATTGAAATTTGAGGCTTTGGGTTGAGACCCTCCAAGAGGAGATGGCTTGACCAACTCAAGTGAAAAAAGAAAATTTACAAGTGGGTCCTCGGTTTTTCCATAAATAGCATCCATTGGCCCTCGTGGAGAAATTCCTAGGGTTAAAAACCTTTTTCTTTCTTTTTTATTATCTTCGATGTTGGCGCAATTGGTGATGATGATGATAAGGCAGGCCCGTTCTTTTATTCAAGTGCTTAGGGATTGGTGCGGTATAAAAAACCGAGCTTGGTTTTTCCACGTCCGTGGCCTTTTTGATTTCATTTCCTCCTCTCTCCTTCCTCCTCTTTCTGACACACATCAATTCTTTCATTAAAAATGACTGGAAAATGATTTGAGAGAGAGAGAGAGAGAGAGAGAGAGAGAAGAAGAATCTGAAAGCTTTTCCAACGTTCTTTTTTACCAGTCATTTTCTAATGAAAAGAAGTTAAAAGACTTGGAAAGAAGAGACAAGTAGCGATCGAAAAGACTCCACCATTCCATCACAACATCCTCAAATTATTTATACAGTGCACAAAAGGGACCATTATACTATATGTAAAATCATGAAGATACATGTAAATATCTCTACGCATAATATATGTATAAATTGCATGTGAGAGAGACAGAGGGATCTCACGTGAGCTGTTAGGGTTTGCATGCATCAAAATCACAATCAACGCCATGTAAGGGCATGGAGGAGATGTGCGTATATGAGAATTGTGCATTGTTAAATGGAGGAGGATGAAGCTTTCTTTTCGGCCAACAAAAGTGAATATTAAAATCAAGTTATTGGCGACCTTCCTTGCACAAGCACACCAATGTCAAAATCGATAGGTAATAAACCTTGCTGGAGAAAAGTGACATGAGATTCTAATTAAGAAGTCAAAGCACAATCATTTCAAAATTTAAAATAACCATATACCGCATGAATTTTTCTTTTATAGCGACATTTCACATCCATATCAATGATTCCTTCGTGGTGACATTCCTATATATCCTAAAAATAAGTTTGTATTTATGAAACATTTACCTTTTAGTCTTTTCTTATACTCTCTTTTGCAACATATAAAAAAATCATTATTATTCAATATCAAATTGCTAATATTGATATCTAGATTCAAAATTCGTTTTATGAATTTATGGGATTCATGGTAAAGTTTTATTTTGATAGGAAAAATAATATAAACACACGATAGATTTCGATATGCTTTTTTCGAACTTACTTAAGACTAATTTTTATTTGTCCCCCCCTCAGGTTTTCGAAATAAAATTAGGGGGGAAAGGCATAATCTCTTGGAGGGCAAATTCGGGGAAGGTGGATGTCCCTTATAATTATCCTTACACATAGCTGAATTATATGCATGTTACTTGTGAGATTGTTAGGAGACATAAAGAAACATTTATTTGGGCGCAATAATTAGGTGCATCATATGTAAGAATCCGCAAAAGCTATTGATAAAGAACTATCAAGTCAACTTAGAAAAAACAGTCACCAGCTAACTGCCCTCGTTGTTAGGTTAAATAAAGAAGGCGCAGCCCACAGTTAAATGGGTACACCTGTCCTTCACACGTAAACTTTCTTAAAGAGATCATTACTATTAAATGACTGCAGGGTCAATCCGAAACCCTAATTTTTATGGTTCTTGAGCTCAATGCGGGCGCGCCAAGTATACGGGACGATTTACATAAATTCATGAGTACGGAATTTGTAATAGAATTCCGAGGAGACCCATTAAATTTAGGGACTAAGATAAAGTTACATCTGTGTATGTGCATTGATTCAATACAGTCACGTTCTCTTTCCAGGTACTGTTTACCTTAACATGGAACAAGTCAAAAGGAGGCAATAAATGATGGGTGAAAAATGTGGTGAATTTCTCCATGTTTTCCATGTTGGAACACACAAGGAAATATTTCACTTCCTTAAGAGCTCCCTCAGCCCGCAATAATGGCCTACACGTAATAATAGCACGCACCCCATGACACCATAACTGTCTTTTGAGTAGTCTACCGTGAATCATGAGCAAGGAATGTCTAATGGGACTGAAACTCAGTCCTGTTAACATCAGCAAACCACAAAGGTTTCTTTTTTGTTTTCTTTTTTGGCTAGAGAAGCCACTGCCCATTCTTTTACAATCATTGTTACCGACAGCGATATGTGCCAGACTTTTTCCGAGAAATAGTGAATAAGCTATGGGATAGAGAAGTAGAGGATTCTCAGTACTTCGATGGTTGCAAAAGGGTCCTGTTGCCTCTGACGAATTAGGAAGATTGCCTCAGTTTTTTTAATAAAGTCGTCTTTTATGGCGTTCACAGCGATAAATACGCCCGCGCGCACTTACTTTTCACATCAAGAATCTTAGGACTGCACTTGAATTCTTGCATGCGATTATTCATGTTATGCTCTCTCTCTCTCTCCTTAGGTCGTACCTATGTGTTTTTTTCATAAAATCAAGGATGTAGCTTTCACGAGGAGAAGATATATTGCAACATCACGCAATATCTAAATCAGTCCGCGAGTCAATGGCTTTTACCTACTCCTTTCCATGACATGAGAAACCAAGGGAGGTTCCATATTATTCGAGATTTACATTATGTTCGCATATACATAATCAACGTTCATGTCATCGCTCCCCTCTTATCTTAGGCCCAGCGTACCAATCCTGAGATGATGCTTCTTAACTAAATTAACTTTTCCTTCATTCATGACGATGTCGTTAGGCAGTTTTTCTTTTTTTTTTTTGGTTGACTTTACTCTATGAGCCTACGACCTAGCCAAAAAAAAAAAAAAAAACTAGGATAAGACCTCAAGTTAATTATGCACTAGCAAATACTAGTCGTCGTAGTGATCCGGATGGAAGCGCATAATTCTTACTCATTTTGTGGGCCAAAGGTTTTGACTAGGAATCCAGGAAAAGCAAAATATCGAAATTGAAATCATTCTGGCCGAAAGAAATTAGGGACGAACTTACAAATGAACGTAGATTAATGCAAGCATCAAGAGCCATTGCAATGAGGAGAGATATTTAGGCATGGAAAGAAAAAAAAAATATAAAATATGAAAGCTACGTAATGATAGACGTTACACACGCATCTGGACAAATCTTTTCTTAAATCTCGAGTTTGAACGCATTGAGACCAATAGACAAACCATATCTATTAGGGCCCAAATAGAGCGCGATGACAATATTCGTCTTCTCTGGAATTATGTGGAAACCACAAGGTTCAAATTTAATATACATCAACATTTTCTTTTTCTATCACAGATAGTTATTTTTACATGAAACATCTTACAAGATGGGAAGTTTAATCTCATGTTTTTACAACTCCACCTGCCATGCATTTTATCAATCCCAATCCTCAAATCTGCTCACTTTTGTTCATTTTACAATTTTACCGAGAAACCCTAGCTACTACAGAGTAATATCATCAATAATAGCACATGCACATCGACAATATAGAATGAATAACATCTTCAATTTAGAAAATAAAAAAGAACTTGAAGAACCGAATTCTAAAAGGGTAAACTGGGTCGGCCTCAGCTTAACAAAAGTATTGCAGCATGGCGATTAACTTAATGCCGCTAATAATTAAGGTAAGTACATTATTTAGAGCTCATCTTGTTATTTTCTTTCAAAATTATAATCTAATTTAGTCTTAGCAGTTCTTATCTTTGGGAACTTATATGTTCACGATCTTTTACTTGCTTTCATACCTCTGCCAAAAAAAGTCTGCATCTAAATAGCAATAGATGATTGTGGCATTGTGTGCTTGTCAAGTAACCCAAGCGTACGAAGTATATTCCTAAGATGGGGCAATACCTAGTAGGACTCAAAAAAATGCGTGTGAAAACGAAGGTGTCAAATTGACAATTTAGTTACGTAAATTGCGTTGAAAACCTTGTCTTAGGTTGCTAATTTACTAATACGCCTAGAAAAGAAGGGGTGGGGGAGAGAGAGAGAGATTTTTAAAAGTAGGTGTTATGGTGGTTGGTCCTGTGTTTCTTAGCTACTTAAATTGCTTTATCTTCAAACTCTAGCATCCAACCACATAAAATACCACCAAAAAGAAAGAAAAAAGAAAGAAGGAAACTCTTCCAAACGAATAATAAAATTGGAGAAGAACAGGATAACAAAAAGAAAAGAAAGGAAGGGGGTGGTATTGAATAAGGACAAAACAGATATTAATGAATGAGCAACAGGATCTCCTTCTCTGGTCCCTGTTCTTCCCCATCATCTTCCTCCTCTCTCTCTCTCTCTCTCTCTTTAAAATACATATTAGGCTTTCGTGGAAGGAGACGTTTCCTCGTTCCTCCAATTGTCTGTATCTTTCTTTCTCACGCATAAACAACTTTGAACTTTCGTTCCCTCTCTCTCTTTCTTCACTGAATTAGTTAATTAGTCGATCTCTTTGTTGGCCATGAAAGCTGCATCAAGAAATGATTTGAAAAGGGTAGGTCAAATCAAGAACGAGAACTGAACCAGAAAGAGAGTGAGACAGAGAGAGGGGGAGAGAGAAGAGAGAGAGAGAGACAGGGAGCGAGCTTCCCTCTGATCCGTTCGCAGGTACTTCTTTGCCCCCAAAAGCCAAAAAGTAGCAGAGAATTTTCATTCACACACACACACAGAGAACCCATGTACGCACACATGGTGATTCACTATTCATCGAAACGAGAAATACACACGCACATACCCGTTCCATCACCAAGAATTTTGATCTCTGAAGAAGGAAAAGACGATGAGAGAGAGAGAGTGGTGGGGGAGGGGGAAAAGATGGGCATCTTTTTATCAGCCCCCCTAACCTCATCTTACTATTTTTAAACCTCCTCACTCTTGTCTTGGTTCTTGTTTTTTGTGTTCTTATTTTACCTTTTCTCAGGATGGGAAAGTTGCAGACAGCAGAGGCGATGACAGGAAGCTGAGATTTTCCTATCTCTGTGAATCCCTCCATAAATCTCACACAGGTGGGTGATGCCGTCTCAATTCATTTCTTTCTTTTTTATAGGCCATCACCATGTTGTCCTCTCTCTCTCTCTCTCTCTCTCCTTTCTGGGGTGTCTGAAGTCTCTCTCTTGGTATTTGTTTTGATGATTGCAAGTGAAAATTATGGAGTGCAGAGATTGATGGCGATGATGAATGAATGAATGAAAATCACGTGTACACAAAACAATGTCTACTTGATAACGATAACGAATATATAAATGCAGAGATCATCGGTCCTTTCATACTCTCTCTCTCCCTCGCTCTCTATATATTTAAATATATATAAATTGACATGGCTCCTGCAATTACTTTTCCTTCCTCATCTCCTTCCATCCTACCGCCCCTCTCTCTCTCCAAGCTTGAAACTTGAGAAAAGATAGAAAGAAAAGTGATGACAATCGCATCAAAACTTTTGATACTCAACACAAACTTTCTTGGTTTCTTGATTTGGTTGTCAGGTTATTCGTCAATAAGTTCAACAGCAATACTCAGATTGACTCATCGTATGGGTTGATTCTTGATTCCACACACTCACCATCAGTGTGAAAGGTACTTCTTTCAACTCAAAGCTCAATCACACACATGCGAACATACACACACGCCCTCTCTCTCTCTCTCTCTCTCTCTCTCTCTCTCTTTCCCCTTCTGACTTTGCTCAAGCTTCTTTCCTTTCTTTAGGATAAGTGCTACATGAGCTTGTCGCTTTGTGTTTGATCTCAATTTCGCACATGAAGGTGATGAAGCTCACTAATAGCCCATCTTCTTTTCTCTCTCTCTCTCTCTGCGCGATTTGTTTTGTTCAGCGAAAGAAGAAGAGATAAATATTGAAGTGAAGTGAACAGCTGCGATGGCGACTTACTACCACCAGAGCTCATCTGACCCAGATGGAGCCCTACAAACCCTCGTCCTCATGAACCCCGCCAGCTACGTCCACTACTCCGATGCCCCGCCTCCGCACCAGCAACCCTCGGCGATCTTCCTCAACTCCTCCACCGCCGGGCCGCCCGCATCCCAGACCCAGCAATTTGTAGGCATCCCCCTACCCGGCAGCGCCGCCGACTCGCAGCCCTCGTCCATGCACGTCAACCACGATCTCTCCTCCATGCATGGCTTCATGCCTCGCGTCCAGTATAACCTCTGGAGCTCCCTCGACCCGTCCACGGCGGCGCGTGAGGCCTCCCGCACCCACCAGCAGCAGGGGCTCTCCCGCCAGCCTCTCCCCGCAGCAGCCCCCACCGACCCCAGCTGGGTACCGTTCCTTTGTCCGGGCCGAGCGCAGTGGCGATGGAGCAGCGGGTTCTCAGCACCCTCCAGCAATTTCAGGCGGTGAGGACGTGCGGATCTCGGGCGGGTCCCCATCGTCGGCCTCAGGCGTAACCAATGGGGCGGCAGTTGGGTCGGGCATGCAGGGGGTGTTGCTGAGCTCCAAGTACTTGAAGGCCGCACAGGAGCTTCTCGAAGAGGTTGTTAATGTTGGGAACACCGGAATCAAAGCTGAGATGCTGAAGAAGGCCAGCGGCCAAAGTAAGCCGGGTGGAGAATCAGCGGCACTGAAGGAGGAAGGAGGTGGCGACGGCAGTGGTAAGCGCGGCGCAGAACTGTCTATGGCTGAGAGGCAGGAAATTCAGATGAAGAAGGCTAAGCTCATAAACATGCTTGATGAGGTAAGGCTTAGATGGTAATTATGTGCATGATCAAGTCCTTGTATATATAAAATTGAAAAGTTATGGAGGAATTTTGGGAATGAAACTCCCCTATCTAATTGACTATAATTTCTAAAACTTTGAGATATCCTTCCTAACTCTAATTAAAGTTCATGCTAGTTAGGTAAGAAATTGAGTTGTATTAAACTTACAATGCAGTCCAATTAGCCTCCTCATGTTGGATCCTTGTTTATATCAGGTTGAACAGAGATACAGACAGTACCACAACCAGATGCAGATCGTGATATCCTCGTTTGAGCAAGCTGCGGGGATTGGCTCTGCAAGGACGTACACGGCCCTCGCGCTGCAGACCATCTCAAAGCAGTTCCGGTGCCTCAAGGACGCGATAGCAGGCCAGATTCGGGCCGCTAATAAGAGCTTGGGCGAGGAGGATGGCCCTGGAGGGAAGATCGAAGGCTCCAGGCTTAAGTTCGTCGACCACCACCTCCGGCAGCAGCGTGCTCTCCAACAGTTGGGCATGATCCAGCAGAATGCTTGGAGACCCCAGAGAGGACTCCCTGAGCGATCAGTCTCGATCCTACGCGCCTGGCTCTTCGAACACTTTCTCCACCCGTAAGCAACACTCTCGACGATCATCATTTGGAACTGTTGCTTAGAATCATAATGGACCTGAATTGCTGAAACTGTTCTTTCCTTTTCTTTATTTAGCTACCCGAAGGATTCGGACAAAGTCATGCTGGCCAAACAGACAGGGCTCACTAGAAGCCAGGTATAATTTTCTGATCTTTGTCCTAAGTGATTCTTAATGCTGTGAAGGTTCGGAGATTAAGCGATGCGTCGATTGCAGGTGTCGAATTGGTTTATAAATGCTCGAGTTCGGCTTTGGAAGCCGATGGTGGAGGAGATGTACACGGAGGAAATCAAGGAGCAAGAACAGAATGGGGGAGGAGCAGAGGAAAAACCAAGCAAGAGTGAACGCGAGGACTCAGCATCCAAGTCCTCTGGCCTCCAGGACAAGGCCCCCAACTCCAATGAGAACAGCACCAAGAGCTTCAAACCAAAGGAGATCACCTCGAGGAACCACGACACCCCTGCCATCTCTACTAATTCGGCTTCCTCCATCGGGGGAAACGTCCGCAGCAGCAGTTCCGGGTTCACTCTCGTCGGCCCTTCGGAGCTGGAAGGGCTGACACAGGGGAGCCCGAAGAAACCGAGAAGCGCCGAGCTGCTTCAGAACCTTAGCAATGTCTCGTCCTTGAATGTCAACCCCAAGCTCGGGAGGCCATATCGATGAAGTTTATCGACGAGGGGCAGGGCCGCGATGGCTACCCGATCATTGGAGGAGGGCCCGCCAACTTCATCGGCGGGTTCGGGCAATACCCAATGGGCGAAATCGGGAGGTTCGGGGCCGATCAGTTCGCTCCTTCGTTTTCAGGTAATGGGGTCTCTCCCACATTTTCTGGGAATGGTGTTTCTCTCACTCTGGGCCTTCCACACAGTGAGAACCTCTCTCTATCTGGCGCTCACCAGAGCTTCCTCCCTAGCCAAAACATTCAATTAGGTAGGCGAGTCGACATCGGAGAGGCGAACGAATTCGGGGCGATGAACACTCCCACCATCCCTCACTCTTCATCTGCGTACGAGACCATGAACATCCAGAACCGAAAGAGGTTCCCTGTGCAGCTGTTGCAGGATTTCGTGGCCTGATACATTGGACCACGGATGATTCTCTCTGCATCGTCAGAGTTCGGGATGAGGATGATGCAAGATGAAGAATGGTAGTGTAATTTTAGGTTCAGAACCGGGCTTTTTTCATATTGTT
This sequence comes from Eucalyptus grandis, assembly GCF_016545825.1. Lineage (NCBI taxonomy): Eukaryota > Viridiplantae > Streptophyta > Magnoliopsida > Myrtales > Myrtaceae > Eucalyptus > Eucalyptus grandis. The sequence continues at coordinate 47,408,024 of NC_052612.1, read as the reverse complement.
TTTAACTTCGCCTGTTCCCTACATTATTTGGGGAGTAAGTAAGCTGCATGGTAGTGTAAAGAAAGAAAATTATAGGCCTATACTTTTGCATAGAAGTATTTTCAGTTAATTTAGACAGCTTTAGGATTTCAGAGAGATGATTGGGGATTGTATATTAATTTTGTAAGCTCGGGTGATGGATAGAATGTAATATCACAATACTTAGTCTTGGGTATACCATTATATGCTGCTTGTTACCGTGAGGTTTGATCTACCAAATGCAGGGAAGCAAAAAAAAAAAAAAAAAAATTTGCTTTAATCCTGTGGTTGCTTGAGGAGATCAAAACCCTTAGAATCAATCTTTTGAAGGTATGTTATGCCACAAAAAGTCGTTAGTTGCTAATCTTCAATGTCCGCACGTGCTGTTAACGAAGCACGAAGCAAAAATCGAAGCAAAAAAGACCGAGAATTCAAGCAATACTCTGCTTCTAATCCTGTTATTCAGAACCATTAGAATGGATAGAAAGAAACCCACCATAGTATAAATTAGATGCAATCTTCGGGGATGTTCATAGCTATACAGGCACCGGGAATATTTCTAAGTGCCAAGCCTTTTCATTATAAACTCAAGAAAAAGAATTGAAAGAGACGGCTTGATATTGCAGATGAAATCTTCAGGAGAATGTTACATGTAGGTGGACTTCAGGAATACAATGTCATCATCACCATCATCCAGGAGAAGCAGGAGGAGGTCTCTTCAGTCTGTGTCATGGCAACAAAAAGAACTGTTAAAAGAAGGAAAAATGACAGGGTGCTAGGTTCTTTGAGTCCATGAATATTAGAGTAGAAGAAAAGGGGAATAAAAGAACCAATACATATATATATATATACACACACGCACACACACTAGCAGAAGTCATTTTCTCAGCTCAAGAATCCAGACTACTTTCCTCTCCTGTCCAAGAGCACTTGCTTTCTTGACTTATTCACTCTCGCTCCTTTTTTTTTTTTGATCCTTATCTCAGTCACAACCCCAAAAATAGGAATCAAAATAACAGGAAAGAAAAAGATAGCTTCCTCCTATTGAGACTTATCTCATTAGAATAAGCTGAACTTTTGACATTTGGCTCGCATGTTTGCACAGACCTTATTCCCAAAATCACAACTCTAGCTGGTTTTCACTTTTGTGGCCATGCCCACAATGGCCAGGAATCTCATGATGACGATGCATTTCACCATCCCGGAATTCTGTTGTTCCAGTGTAAGGTACACAAGTGAACTGGCTATAAAATAATGAAAGGTCTCTGTCAGTCAACATTTATATGGGTAAAAGCTACTAGATAAGACACCTTACAGAAAAGCTGCTGCAATAGCCTCCCGAGGTGGGTCTCCCCATGAGCTATGTTTTCACGAACTTTCATGAATTAATGACAGAAATAGTTATTACCGCCGGTATCATTGGCTTTGGGCTCTATCTTCCACACCAAGAGAAGAAATTCGAACCCTAGCATTGTCATTAGGTATTCTTAAGAATGATATCGTAGTGGTGGATTCTGTGCTAACGTCACCTCAGATTTACTTTACCGGCCGCCGATGACTTAAATAAGGGTACGAAGTGAATCAGTTTTATCAATGACTATTCTAATTATTAGGAAATGAGTAAAAATGAAAAAAGAAAAAGGAAAAAAGTTTTAAAAAGATGAAAATGCTCCTCAAGCAATAAGATTAGGTCTTTCTTTAAAGCTGATATGTTTACTTCGTATTCTTATTTGAAACAAGTTTTATTTCAGGTCTTTATTTAAGAAAACGGGAGAATTTCAGGTCTTTATTTGAAATAAAGTCTACTTTAAATTCTTACTTGAGAAAATGAGAGCATTTCTTCAAACTCTTATTTAAAATTTTACTAAAAGGAAGAAGAAGAATCGAATAGGGACAATTATAGTTTCACCACAGGAAGGATAATTATTAGCGGAGAATCAATTGTGGAACGGGAAAAATAAAAAAAAGGAAGAAAGAAAAGAAGAATCGATCCAAGAAGAGATCATACAAGGAAGCAAAAGGAATAGGCGAATTGACTTTAGATGGCAAGAATCTGGCATGATGAAAAAGACCACTCAAATTGGTCACACGAGCTCTGTACAGTGTATAAAGAGGTAATGCAGTTATGACCCAATGGCAAAATTCTTGCTGCAAGGGATGCATTTACTAATCATTGCTGCACTGGATGGGATTGACATTTGACAGTCACGGTTCCCATCCAATAAGGCTAATACTCCGAATAATAGGTGAAAAAAACCAAAGAGAAAAGTTACTTTCTGATTCAAAATTTGTAGAAGTTGGAAAGACCATTTCTGACCCTGGACCGAGTGATCCCTTTGAAAAGTTGTTTTGAACAGGATAAATAGTCGACCAAACACCCATATGATCTTAGAATTCAAACGAAAAAGTACCTCCTGTTGCAGTTGTGTCACGTCTTGCAAACCAGCATTTGGAAATTTTGGAACGTAAGAACATATTTCCTTATCGTGCCACTTTCCAAAAAAACCGATTGATTTGCTTCTTGGGCAGTAGCACTGAAACTGTGGCACGAAATACTTTTCTCGCTGTTGGACAAAACATTACCTGACGACTAGACTACTGAGAATTGAGAATGACAAAATGAAGCCAAACCATTAGGCAATCAACTGTACAGCTAGTTCTCACTACAACCATGTCGGGGGACAACAATTTACAAGCAAAAGCTGACTTTGCACATACAAGAACTGTCACTACATGACAATCAGGGTTATCTGCAACCAGCCGGCCAAAAAATCTGTAACGTGGATAATGGAAGATCAAGGAGTGCTAGATCCGCCATGGTTCCCATCCAAAATGGCTAATCTTCTCTTCGCAACCTTGGACCGGTAACACCATACTTCAAATGCCTCAGTTAGATCAGGATACCGAATATAGTTATTTCCCAACCATTCAGTCAAGATTTCTGCTTGATCTCCTGATGGCAATGTAAGCACCAATGAAACGAAGGTTGATTCCAATGATTGCCACAGCTCACCATCCACTTTAAGTTCCAAAGTGTCGTCACCACTGGATGTGGTGGAATCTATGGCAGGTTTGGCAACTCTTACAAATGGAAGCCAGACCTTGACTGCATGCAGCCTCTTTGATGCTGGTAAAATGACATTTCCATATGCGATTGACTCTAAAACCTTTGCCGCAACTTCAACAATCTTCACTGTCGTCTTGATTGTTTCACTATTTGGTTCTGGATTTGATGGATGAACTATCTTCACAACTTTATCTGATGCATCCATCCAACAAATAACCAAATCCCTCATTATCTCTAACTTTGTCAATATCTGACAGGCCCATGATAAATCGGATAGATAGAACTGAAGTATATGCAGTGCCTCAGGGGCCAGTTCCGATGACTCGCAAAACAAAGATTCTAGCAGGCTGTTAAATCTCGCAAAGAGTCTACTCATGCACTGTTTTACCTCAGATCTTATCTCATCATCAGCTTTTAGTAGAGGTTCATCATCATCTTCAGTAAGCATGTACTCAAGTTGCTCTTGAGCTGAAGTTTTAAGATCGTTCATATCTTGAGGAGGTGATGATGTGGCTAGTTGAATAGCTGAACGAAAAATCCTCATAATAGCTGATGGATTGACAGGTTCGAGGCGGGAGAGAATTGGCAATACTTGTGATCCCATGCCTGGTATGGTTTTAAGAATCTCCTCCTCCTCAGTCTCTTCCCATGGGACTGCTTCCAAGTAGTTAACACAAGCAGTGATGATCTGTAGGCACTCAAGCTCCACGGCCACACGAAGAATGCCAAGTGCATTCCTAACCCCATGCCAAATATCATCCCTTGAGCTTTCTTCAACATAAAATAGGCGTAGAACATTGACATGGGAGTCAAAATCTGATTCTTGACAGTATACCTCAACGCAGTTGCGGGAATCAAGGATCTGACACGTTGGCCATTTCTCAGAGAGACGATCTGCAAAATATTTGCTCTTCTCTATAAGAATGTGAGAATGACAGTACAACCAATCATCTCGACCATCACTTGTTCGCAACCTCACAACAGTGTCGCTGCTTGACCGATCACCAAAATGGCAAGGAGCCTTTTCTTCATTAACCTGAGCTACAGGAAACCCAGCAGTCAAAGCTTGACGGATGAAAGTCAACTTCACTATAGTTTCCTCTTAGAGAATGAATAATGTCCTCATTTTACTATCTTCATACAGTGCCACTATCAGCATATTGATTCACAATATTTGTGCCATTAAGCATCATTTACAAGCAGCCCATTGCATGGCAAAGTATCTACAGAAGAGCTAACAAAATCCATTCACCCAATAGTAGCTACAAGCATAAAAATATTGTAAAACAGAGAGAAGCAGTTACATCGATAAAACAAGAGTGACATCACATACAGTTGACTCCATTAGAGTAATGAGCCTTAAGATGTTTTGCTTGTCGGAGTCATCTTTTAGAATAGACAACCTGCAGAAGATCCGAACAGCTAATTAGCTGCTGGAGTTGGGATTCTTCTCTGGAATTCGGCAATCATACTATGTAGTCTCCATGACTGGTGGAACTAATTTCCTTCAATCACGTAAGAAAATATTAAAGACTCGGACTAAACTGCATTAGTGATGATATTTTTGAGAAGACATATTTTCACAGGAGATCAGAATGCTGATGAGGGAAAATTTTAAGTTTTTACCTTTTTTTCTCTTAGATATTCTAGTTTGTGAAACCAAACTCCATGTTCTAATAAACAAACAAGTTCTCGCTGTTATAATACAATCGTTCGTTGAGAAAATACTTGAAATTGAAGTATTCTTACGATCTGTAAGAATTTTTTGATATCCTTTCTTTTCTTTTGAGATTTTCTGAGTGACCGTCTTCATTATAGAAAGATGTCAAGTTTATCATATGTATTGGCACCTAACAGTTCCTATTGTCATCATTGAACAACCGAGGTTGTGCAGGTGCAATCTTTTCATTCAATAAGATAGGAAAATCGACACTTCTTTTTATAAGGGAAGCAATTAGTTTGAACATAGAAATTCAGGCAGGAAGCAAACTAAGGAGTATACAGTAAAGACACCTCATCGAAACATACTGAATGATGTCGATCTCTCAGGGACTTTGTGTAGAGGAACTCAAGCTACAATTTTACCAAGCAATGGAGATTCTGCTGCATAGTGGGCAACAGAGGACCAATGGAAATATTACTAATGCTCCATCCAGTCTAGCAAGTGGAACTGGGAGACAAGAACCTTCCTGAGAAGTCCCTTCATATTATTGGTTTCCATGAACAAAAGATCCCAAATTCCTGCAGATAGACCTGATTTTATAACGTCTGACCTCTAGTTCAAGTAAGAACTCTTAGGGACCGCAGATGCAGAGATTTAGAGCATGTGTGAATAAGATGTTACTTGTACTTGGGGTTTTTACTGTGCCTAATTTTGATGTTTTTGCTTCATATTAATGAGAATCAAATTAAGGCATTCACCTGTGGATATGGTAGGTTTTCCTAACGAAGACTAAGGTTAATTTCATTGAATAGCTTTGCTATCTTCCACAGTTACTATCCACCAGTGCCAAAAGTTCGAGCGAAAAAAAGAAAAAACTCTCCTTCGATGCTTGCGCTTATGACTGCTAACTAGTTTCGACATATCATTGCATTCGGTTTTTCACCCGAACCACGACTCGAATTCACCGAAGAATCAGCTTTGGATTCCCCACCTCACACCACAAACCCCCCCCCCAATGCAGAAGAGAAACAAGAGAAAGCGTAAAACATCAAGGAAGCGCAGCAACAACCCCAATGCCCCTCCAATACACACTCAACCCTCAGGCCCACCACAGAAACATCCTCCATTTCGAAACCCCCAATCATTCGTTCAAGCCGCAACCGGGAGCCACCAGGACCGCCATTAGCAGGCGTTCCCGAAGCAAAGCTCGAGAAAACCATCGGTAAAACCGACGGCAAGCTCCCGAAATGCGCAACAACATAAACCGAAGCAAAGTAGGATTCCGACCACAGAACACGCGGATCAACGCCGCAAGAAAGCCCCACGATCGTTTACCTCGTTCGCGGCGCGATGGGCGAGGCTCATGGTCCTCCTTCGCTCGAGCGAGCCAACCCCGAGGCGCGGGGGGCGGAATCGAATCAGAGAAGGCGGGGCGGAGGCGAGGGATGTCCGGATTCGGGGCGGAGAAGAGGAGGTTCGGAATCCGCCATGGGAGATCGAGAGGAGAAGAAGGAGAAGGAGAAGAAGGGAAGTGCAGAGTACGGGAGCTCGATCTGCGCATCCATGGCGGATTATTATTAAGCTTTCGCGAATCGGCTTAGCTTACTGGTCGGGCTGTGTGGTGGTGGGAATTTTTTTGTGAAGTTTTCCCCTTTTTTCCCCCTCATAAATCGAGCAAATCAGATGGACCGACTTCTAATTAAATTCGCTTGTAATAATAGTGATAATAAAAAATAAAATGCCGCATATCTTACTTTGAAGAAGCCACGTATTATTCGTTCGGCAGTGATTTTTGGAAAGCAAGATAACACCTATATTTGTAGCCATTTAAAAATTGCATCAGTTAAAGTCCACTTTTCCACGTCAGCAAAAGGTGAGGCTTCGCTCCGCATTAGTGAATACCTGCCACGAGAAGGTGCGGATGTGATAATTTACGGGCTTAATTTCCCAGAAAACGCCCGAACCATAGGTCCAATCCAACTTTAATTCAACCTTTTTTTTTTTGAGTCTTACTAGCATAACAGAACTATTATAAAAATAATAGTTTGTTATAAACATAAATTTTTAAAGAAGTGGATATCATAATAATTTATAATTATTTATTATATTTTTATAGTAGATTAAACATCGTCGTCTCATCATTTTTCATTTTTATATTCACCTCGTATCCCAAATTATCCAAAAATTGCTGTAGCTCCTTCATAATTATCAATATTGGGAGGTTATCGTTGTTTTATATGAAGGTGAAGGTGACGGTAAATACGCGGGTGAAAGTTTTATGATTTTTGTAGATTAAAAAAATTTGGAGCAGAAATTGAATTGGATCTAATATTTTTGGCTCTTTTTCTAAAGGTAATTAAGCCCATGCTATGGGCGTATAGTGACAGAATGTGGGCCGCAAACTTCTTAGCAGGCGGAACGTCCTCAATAGAATTTGTATCCGCACGCTTCGAGGTCCACTACATTCTCTCCAATTGGGACAAGGCCCAATTATCCAAAAATCATATTCCTTTTACTCCCACGTTACGCCCTTCTAAAGTCTATTTATTTTGCGAAAAATAAAAATTTAAAAGAATATATCTTTTATATCGCTTGGGATAATTAGCTTATTCAAAATATTTTCATTAGCGATAGCAATATTTTCAGGAGCAATGAAATATTTTTAGTTTAAACTTTCTTGTAATTAATGTATGTAATTATTTTTTAAGAAAATATTTTTCAAAATGTAAGTTTTCCATGAAATAAAGTGATCCTTGATTAAAAATCCTAGGATGGCATGCAGATTGATCGACCTGCATAGAATCCTCTAATTATCGTCACTAATTCAAATTGACGACCCTTCCTTCCCTAGCATTAGTGGGATTTTCTATAATGTACTTCTCATGTGCATATAGTCGGGATTCCCGGTTCTCAACATTTTTTCCATGTCAATTGCGGTCGTGGGACAAGAACAAGGTGTGCTTAAGGGTTGGGGTCGGGAACAATTGCTGTTCATGATTCTTAACAACGCAAAATTATGGCGAAATCGCTTGTTACGAGAGCGTCGCAATATCAAGAATCAATAGATTATTTCGATTTATGTATAAAAGTCATGCAATTTGATTTCAATGAAGTTTAGATTGAAATTTCGCGTTGGAACTTTAGTCGTTCCTTCGGAATCAATATTCGCGGAATCGAGTTTGATTTCGTCCCGGAGGGGACAGAACGGAAAGAAGGACAATAGATCGACCTGGGCAATAGGATAATAGCGTAGACGTGGTAGCTAGTGATGATAGTCCACAACCCATACATTGACTTGTTGACTTGTTGACTGGACTAGGACGGTCGAGTCTCCTCCGCTACCTTTAGAATTGTCGACCGCTTTCGCGTCATTTACAAATTGAAGTTCTTTTCCTTTCCTTTTTGAGCACTTGCAAAAAAATGGATTTTCCTTTTCCTTTTGCTCGAAATATACTTCTCATTTCAAACGAAACATTACAAATTGAATGCAATATTAGAATCATATAGAAAAAACTCTATTAAGATAATATTTTTAACTCCAGGGGAGATTATGAAAAATAAAATAAGATGTAATTCCTATTTGATTAAAAAGCTAGATTTGCAAGCGCACGAGTAGTTTCATGTTTGGGTTTATGGGTCTGGACCAAATTCCAACCTCTATCGTGTTGAATTAGGAAATAAGAATATGTAACGGAAGGTTGAATAATTTAAGAGCAAAGACCATGTTATCGGATGGCATCAATTAAGATTTTGCAATCGTTTTCTCAAAAATCGCTTCGGATGCGTGGGGACTTAGCATAATTGCAAGCGAGAAGGAGAGTTGCTGCTTCCACTTCCATTGGTGGGTTCCAATGTCCTCTTCTTATCCAAGCTTGGACTATCGAGTTGCTAGGCGATCCTGCAATAATACTTAAGGCTCATTTGTTATTTTTCCACGCGTTATCTACATGGAGTTGGTATAGATTGTCTTCCAACTTGTCAAAGTTGTCCTTATCCTGGGTCCTTTTGTTACTCGTGCGTCTCACGATAACTTTTAGATTCAAACCACGTAACTTTTCTTCCATGATCTCAATCATACTAAATTCAAGTCCTAACGAACTGGGCACTTCCAAAACCATGAAGAACCTTTTCTCACGAGCTGAGGATCATTAGGTCGCAATATAGTAGATTTCAATTGTTGATCGTAATACTAGTCAAAGGATTTGCATATTACAGTACTCTGTGCAGAGAATTATGACGAAAAAATGGCATGTGATAAGGAGTCGAGACAAGTCACATGATCGAGAGATCGATCCATGGAGACATTACGGGAGCGCTGAAAGCGCGAACTATGATAGAGTTTCCTAGATAGTCTGCCTCTTGGGCACCGCTCCGTGATCCAAAAATCGGAACCGGTTCGACTGCGTTTTGATCTCTGAACTTGCTTTCAACGATGCCATTTGACTAAAACGAGAACAATTTTGAATTCGATGGTCGTCTTGTCCGGTTCTGCTCGAGCTAGATTTTTCCGTGTCGACTGACATACTTATTCAAATGTGAGAAAACAGTCAAATGAGAAACAGACTTTTTGCATGGAGTAGTGTGGCTGTTCCTTGAGCACACAAATGAGAACCCGAAGAAGAGACGTTTTTTTTCTTTTTTCTTCCATGGGTCTAAACTCAAGAAAAAGGGCGTCTTTCGTGGAAATTGAGTCCCTGATAAAGAGAGCATGACTTGAGGGAGGACCCTACCGACCCATACGTTGCTTGACCGTTGACTCGTCGAGTAAACGCTGCTAAACGACGAAGTTCTTTTGCTTTCTCACTGAATTATCCGCGGGGTAAACCCTAATAATGCAATGACCATGCTTGGATTATTCTCGTTCAGTTCCCCATCGCCTTCCTGACATGTGAGCGGAAAGTGGCTCCCATCTATAACCGCGTACGAAGCGAAAACTAGGGTCGTGGTCTCCTCCTTTTTCGTCCCCCCAAAAAAGCAATTTAGGTCTGCTTTGAATTTTACCATATTGCTTTTCAATGATTTAGGCACTTCTTTTTCATGAATCGATCCGATGTGGTGTGGTGTGATGGGATGTTTGATTCCACACATTTCTATAATTTTTTGAGGGGCACGGGCCATAGACCCTGGTCGCTAGGGGCCATGGAAAACTCAACAAATCGATTAAGTTTATGGTCATGATCTCGACGCGAAATAAGTTAGACCAATTATAATAATATGCTATACCGCATGAATATCCATGTGCTGGACTTGACCCGGCTCGTCAATGTTTTCAAAAGTAAATCATTCCTGAAAGATTAGGAATCTACAGAGAATTTACTTAGTTGGAGTCTTCCCTTGAAGTCTCCTTTGTGTACCCTAAAAAGGAAATTTTCTAAGAATCAAATCTGACATCATTTTTGTAGAGTCTCAAGCTCATAAGTTGTATTATTGATTCAAGCAACCCTTATAATATTTAGCTTATTCATATTTGATCTCTTGTGCATTTGAATTGTGGGATAATTGCGAAAAAAGATCATAAATCTATTGTACGGATGTCAATTTAATTGTAAATCTTTTAATATGATCAATTTAATTCTAAATCTTTTGATAATTTATCAGTTTATTTATTTTGATTAATTTTACTTGGAAAACGTTGACGTTGACATCGACCATCAGATATAATGTAACAGGCATTAATGTGAACAATCTTTATAATTTTTAATAATTTTTATATTTTATATTTTTGCCTTTCCCACTATGGCTGGCATGCGTTGCTTGAGCCTCATTAGCCATAGTGGAAAGAAAGAAAATAGAAAACTTAGAACAATTATTAAAAGTTGGAAAAAAATTATTCATATCAGTATTATCAATGCTACATAACATTGCTAATATTTACATTATCAATTTCTGATCAAAATTGACAAAAATGTTTATGATTAAATTAGTTATCTTGAAAGGTGTATGATTAAATTGATATCCGTACAAAATGTATAAAGTGGGTGGGGGTTGGGGGGGGAAGAGAGGTCGCTAACGTATTTCATTAATTCAATTCACAAACATCGTAATGCTCGTGTCTTCCGACCCCTAGTTCAGCCCGTAATTTCTTTGATATTTGCTCTCGCTAAAGCTTCAAAAGATCTCACGTCAAACCGTATGAGAAGCGAACACTTTCTAACGTGTCTATTTCATGGCCGACCAACACTTCACAAAAACATAATAATTTGTATCTCATCACGCTAAGAGCCTAAGAGTTCCGTTTCTTTAAACAGCGGCAATTACAATGTGGTCACTTTTTCTTTTCCGGCGAGATAAAAGAATGAACGTTCATGTAGAGAGAGAGAGAGAGAGAGAGAGGAGAGAGAGTCAGCTTAATTATGGCGTGTAGTCCCCGCGAGCCGCTTAATTCAAACACAAATCTTGACCCACGTCTCCCGTCTTTGAACCGGGGGCACAAACTAAGAAACAAAATCATTGCGTACGTCTTGTATTCATACACATCTTGAATAACTTACCATAACTTATCTGAATAACATGCTGTGATACATTGTCTTCTTCTTGCGTCTTCATTCAATTTTGCCATAGACCCAAAAATCCCTGCTTTGACCACCGAACTCTCTCTCTCTCTCTCTCTCTCTCTCTCTCTCTCGGAACGACCAGCAACAGAAGACCTCTCTGTCGCTCTCTCTCTCTCTCTCTCTCTCTCTGTTTGCCAACTTTTTAAATAAAGAGAGCCGCTCTTTCTTACCAAAACGAAGCCTTCTTCATTCACACAACTTCCTGTTTCATCGATCTCTTCCTCTATTCGTTCACACCACACACCCACGAGTTTGCTTCTCGTGATATCACTTACAGACACCAAAGTTAAATTGCTGAGGTCCGATTATGGACGATGTTGTTGATGTCCCCGAGTACTTCAAGTGTCCCATTTCTCTGCGACTGATGAGAGACCCGGTGACTGCCGTCACCGGCATCACGTACGACAGAGAGAGCATCAAGCATTGGCTTCTCGATGGCAAGAACTCGACCTGCCCTGTCATGAAGCAGCCGTTGACGAAGGACTCCGACCTGACCCCGAACCACACCCTCCGCAGGCTGATCCAGTCGTGGTGTGATGAGAATGCCTCTCGGGGCATCGACCGCCTTCCCAACCAGAGAACGCCCCTTGACAGGTCCTGCTTGCTTAAACTCATCAGAGACATCCGATGCCATCGATCGGAGATCGAGACCCTTAGACGCATTGATATGCTTGCGGTAGAGAACGAGCGAAATAGAAATCTTATGATAGAGGTTGGGGTGCCCAAGGCTATAATATCATACGTTGCAAATTGTTGCAACGAAAACCGGACCATTGGTCTTGAGGAAGCTTTGCACATACTAGTACTACTTCGAGTCCCATCCGCACCCGGGAACCTACTCATCGGCCAAAACGATCGGATCATCAAAACGCTGACTTGGGTTTTAGGTTGTGAAGTAGACAATTGCGTGGCAGTGAGATCACACACGCTTATAGTCCTCGAGAGGATGTTCAAAGCGGCGACCTCCTCAGTGCTAGAAAGATTGAAAAGCGAGTTCTTCCAAACAATCATCCGTCTCCTAAGGAACGGCATCACTCAACAGGCGGTAAATGCGTCCCTCCATATATTGCTAGACTCGTGCCCATGGGTGAGAAACCGTGCCATGATGGTGGAGCACGGCGCCGTGTTCGAACTCATCGAGCTGGAACTAGGGTTCCCGGAGAAGAAAACCACTGAGCTAATCCTGGGAGTCTTGTTCCACCTATGCTCTTGTGCCGACGGGAGGGCTCAGTTCATGGGCCACAGATGCGGGATCGCCGTGGTCTCGGAGAGGATTCTGAACGTCTCGCAATCCGCGGACGAGTGCGCCGTTTTCATTCTTTCAATGCTGAGCAAGTTTTCGGGGAATTCGATGTTTGTTCGGGAGATGCTAATGGTCAGAGCTGTGTCGAAGCTTGGCTTGTTGTTACAAGCGGATTGCGCGTACTTGAAAGAGAAAGCTCGAGAGATACTTAAGACGCACTTCGATGAATGGAGGAAGTGTCCTTGCATAGATGATACGCTCTTCACTAGGGGTGCGAGGTGAGTGCACGATTTCCCTTTTCCCATTTTCTATGGGATTTTGGGGCCATTGGAGAGTGTATGAATAAACTAAAAATGTGGTTTCTTTGTCACTCAAGTGTCGATTTTGCGAATATGGGAGAAAAGCGTTGATATTTCTTGCAGTGTATCAGCCGAGAAAAATAAAAATAAATGACGATCTTTTTCATACTAGTTGCAACTTCTGACTATGGATAGCTGTCTCATGCATTAGTTCTAAGTTTCTTTCGGAATGTTCAAGTTATTATTTCCAAATCATTTCGTCTGAATATTGTTCTCATGTTTAAGAATTGGATTATTGTAAGATCCACCACCAATGTAAAAAATAAAAATAAAAATAAATTACAAACACTATTTGATAAGTAACAAGTGTTTTTGGAGTTACTTTTGTAATTGAATTTCTTCATGTGTCAACAACCCCAATGTGAAAGTGGAAATTTCTTATTCCAACAGTTGATCTAGGAAAAGTGCTTAAAAATCTCACTTTGAAAACATAGAAGATCATAATAATTATTGGTCATCATACACAAGAAAAATATCAATTTTTAAAAAATCCATTGCAATTATGTTAATTTAATTCTGAACTTTTTTTTTTTTTTTTTCAATTCAATTCTAAATCGGCATTTGTCTTGCCAATTTGGTCCATTCGACCAATTTTGTCTAGTTGGCATTGACATGCATAATTTTTTGAATATATATTTTTTCGAATTTGCTTATTAATTTTTTAAAATTTTCTTCGATGCTTGCGCTTATGACTGCTAACTAGTTTCGACATATCATTGCATTCGGTTTTCACCCGAACCACGACTCGAATTCACCGAAGAATCAGCTTTGGATTCCCCACCTCACACCACAAACCCCCCCAATGCAGAAGAGAAACAAGAGAAAGCGTAAAACATCAAGGAAGCACAGCAACAACCCCAATGCCCCTCCAATACACACTCAACCCTCAGGCCCACCACAGAAACATCCTCCATTTCGAAACCCCCAAACATTCGTTCAAGCCGCAACCGGGAGCCACCAGGACCGCCATTAGCAGGCGTTCCCGAAGCAAAGCTCGAGAAAACCATCGGTAAAACCGACGGCAAGCTCCCGAAATGCGCAACAACATAAACCGAAGCAAAGTAGGATTCCGACCACAGAACACGCGGATCAACGCCGCAAGAAAGCCCCACGATCGTTTACCTCGTTCGCGGCGCGATGGGCGAGGCTCATGGTCCTCCTTCGCTCGAGCGAGCCAACCCCGAGGCGCGGGGGGCGGGAATCGAATCAGAGAGGGCGGGGCGGAGGCGAGGGATGTCCGGATTCGGGGCGGAGAAGAGGAGGTTCGGAATCCGCCATGGGAGATCGAGAGGAGAAGAAGGAGAAGCGCAGAGTACGGGAGCTCGATCTGCGCATCCATGGCGGATTATTATTAAGCTTTCGCGAATCGGCTTAGCTTACTGGTCGGGCTATGTGGTGGTGGGAATTTTTTTGTGAAGTTTTCCCCTTTTTTCCCCCTCATAAATCGAGCAAATCAGATGGACCGACTTCTAATTAAATTCGCTTGTAATAATAGTGATAATAAAAAATAAAATGCCGCATATCTTACTTTGAAGAAGCCACGTATTATTCGTTCGGCAGTGATTTTTGGAAAGCAAGATCACACCTATATTTGTAGCCATTTAAAAATTGCATCAGTTAAAGTCCACTTTTCCACGTCAGCAAAAGGTAAGGCTTCGCTCCGATTTAGTGAATACCTGCCACGAGAAGGTGCGGATGTGATAATTTACGGGCTTAATTTCCCAGAAAACGCCCGAAACATAGGTCCAATCCAACTTTAATTCAACCTTCTTTTTTTTTTTTTTTTTTTGAGTCTTACTAGCATAACAGAACTATTATAAAGAATAATAGTTTGTTATAAATCATAAAATCTTAAAAAAGTGGATATCATAAAAATTTATAATTATTTATTATGTTCTTATAGTAGATTAAACACCGTCGTCCCATCATTTTTCATTTTTATATTCATCTCGTATCCCAAATTATCCAAAAATTGCTGTAGCTCCTTCATAATTATCAATATTGGGAGGTTATCGTTGTTTCATATGAAGGTGAAGGTGACGGTAAATACGCGGGTGAAAGTTTTATGATTTTTGTAGATTAAAAAAAAATTTGGATTTCATCTCAACCTGGGACTTGTTCTTGGGCGTGGAAGAAAATCCTCCAGCTTAGAAAGCACTTCAGAACTTCGTTTAGGTGGAAATGAGCTGTCGGTATCTTTATGGCATGATTATTGGCTTCCATGTGGCCCCCTTGATAGATTCGTCCCGCCCTCGTTTAGGGAAAATATGCAACTCCCTGATTATGCAGTAGTTGCTGACTTATACACCCCGTTAGGCGACTCATTCTCTCGGATATTAATCAGATGGGGCGTAGCTTTACCGACTCTGGAGTCTTATAATGACAAGTTTATTTGGTGTAGCGATCCATTAGCCTCCTTTTCGGTCGCATCCGCATGGAATGCCATTAGAGCCAAGAGAGATCGGGTGGATTGGGCTTCTTTGATTTGGGATATCGATATAGTCCCTCGCCATCAGTTTATTCTGTGGCTTATATCTAAAAACCGTCTTCCCACTTAGGTGATGTTGTTAAATCATGGTCGAATTGATTTTAATCTATGTGCCTTTTGTAGTGAAGTACCGGACTTAATCGAACACCTATTCTTCTGGTGTCACATCTCGGCCTCGCTGGCCTTCTTTTGGGCTGCCAGATGTAACTTGCCATGGAGGAATAGATGTTGGAGAGAGGTGCTCACTTGGGCTAGGAAATTCCTTATGGGGAAGGATTTTACTACAGGATAGTTCGATTCTCTTTCGGTGCTTTGTGCCATCTCATTTGGAAGAAGAGGAATGCGGTTGTCTTCAGGGTGAATCCTTGGTGGTCCCGCCCTTAAAAATCACCTAATCAAGGTGGTTAAGGACAAAGCGCTCACATTCACGGAAGTTCTTCCTTCTCAGAGGAACAGTAGACTGCAAAGGGGGGGGATTCCACCCCATGATCTTTTCCTCTGTAGCTGATTCTCCTTAGTGTGCTGTTGTTTCAGTTTGCTCTTGTTCTTGTAGTTGCGGGTTCCTTCCATCTCCGTTCTTCGCCTTCAGCTTTGAAGGCTAGAGGGTTGGGGAGGCTAGGGGTTCCTGTTGTTACGTTTTGTTTGTTGGCTTCCTAGCTTTTGTGTTTCTTGCTGGCGCCCTCGGGCTTTTTATCGGATCCCTGTCACTCTTGCTCCTTTGTTAAGAGTGCTTGTTTGGATCCGATCTTTTTGTATTTTTGTCCATTCTCATTAATATTATTACCTTTACCAAAAAAAAAAAAAAAAAATTGGAGCAGAAATTGAATTGGATCTAATATTTTTGGGTCTTTTTCTAAAGGTAATTAAGCCCATGCTATGGATGTATAGTGACAGAATGTGGGCCACAAACTTCTTAGCAGCCGGAACGTCCTCAATAGAATTTGTATCCGCACGCTTCGAGGTCCACTACATTCTCTCCAATTGGGACAAGGCCCAATTATCCTAAAATCATATTCCTTTACTCCCACTTTACGCCCTTTTAAAGTCTATTTATTTTGCGAAAAATAAAAATTTAAAAGAATATATCTTTTATATTGCTTGGGATAATTAGCTTATTCAAAATATTTTCATTAGCGATAACAATATTTTCAGGAGCAATGAAATATTTTTAGTTTAAACTTTCTTGTAATTAATGTATGCAATTATTTTTTAAGAAAATATTTTTCAAAATGTAAGTTTTCCCTGAAATAAAGTGACCCTTGATTAAAAATCCTAGGAAGACATGCAAATTGATCGACCTGCATAGAATCCTCTAATTATCGTCACTAATTCAAATTGACGACCCTTCCTTCCCTAGCATTAGTGGGATGTTTCTATAATGTACTTCTCGTGTGCATATAGTCGGGATTCCTAGTTCTCAACATCTTTTCCATGTCAATTGCGGTCGTGGGACAAGAACGAGGTGTGCTTTAGGATTGGGTCAGGAACAATTGCTGTACATGATTCTTAACAACGCAACATTATGGTGAAATCGCTTGTTCTGAGAGCGTCGCGATATCAAGAATCAATAGATTATTTCGATTTATGTATAAAAGTCATGCAATTTGATTTGAACGAAGTTTAGATTGAAATTTCGCGTTGGAACTTTGGTCGTTCCTTCCGAATCAATATTCGCGGAATCGAGTTTGATTTCGTCCCGGAGGGGACAGAACGGAAAGAAGGACAATAGATCGACTTGGGCAATAGGATAATAGCGTAGACGTGGTAGCTAGTGATGATAGTCCACAACCCATACATTGACTTGTTGACTTGTTGACTGGACTAGGACGGTCGAGTCTCCTCCGCTACCTTTAGAATTGTCGATCGCTTTCGCGTCATTTACAAATTGAAGTTCTTTTCCTTTCCTTTTTGAGCACTTGGAAAAAATGGATTTTCCTTTTCCTTTTGCTCGAAATAAACTTCTCATTTCAAACGAAACATTACAAATTGAATGCAATATTAGAATCATATAAAAAAAACTCTATTAAGATAATATTTTTAACTCCAGGGGAGATTATGAAAAAGAAAAGAAGATATAATTCCTATTTGATTAAAAAGCTCGATTTGCAAGCGCACGGGTAGTTTCATGTTTGGGTCTATGGGTCTGGACCAAATTCCAACCTCTATCGTGTTGAATTAGGAAATAAGAATATGTAATGAAAGGTTGAATAATTTGAGAGGAAAGACCATGTTATCGGATGTCATCAATTACGATCTTGCAATCATTTTCTCAAAAATCGCTTCGGATGCCTGGGAACTTAGCATAATTGCAAGTGAGAAGGAGAGTTGCTGCTTCTACTTCCATTGGTGGGTTCCAATGTCCTCTTCTTATCCAAGCTTGGACTATCGAGTTGCTAGGCGATCCTGCAATAATACTTAAGGCTCATTTGTTATTTTTCCACGCGTTATCTACATGGAGTTGGTATAGATTGTCTTCCAACTTGTCAAAGTTGTCCTTATCCTGGGTCCTTTTGTTACTCGTGCGTCTCACGATAACTTTTAGATTCAAACCACGTAACTTTTCTTCCATGATCTCAATCATACTAAATTCAAGTCCTAACTAACTGGGCACTTCCAAAACCATGAAGAACCTTTTCTAACGAGTTGAGGATCATTAGGTCGCAATATAGTAGATTTCAATTGTTGATCGTAAAACTAGTCGAAGGATTTGTATATTACAGCATTCTGTGTAGAGAATTACGACGAAAAAAAGGGCATGTGACAAGGAGTCGAGACAAGTCACATGATCGAGAGATCGATCCATGGAGAGATCACGGGAGCGCTGAAAGCGCGAACTATGATAGAGTTTCCTAGATAGTCTGCCTCTTGGGCACCGCTCCGTGATCCAAAAATGGGAACCGGTTCGACCATGTATGCGGATCGCGTTTTGATCTCTGAACTGCTTCAGCAATGCCATTTGACCAAAACGAGAGCAATTTTGATTTCGATGGTCGTCTTGTCCGGTTCTGCTCGAGCCAGATTTTCCGTGTCGACCGACGTACTTATTCAAATGTGAGAAAACAGCCAACTGAGAAACAGACTTTTTGCATGAAGTAGTGTGGCTGTTCCTTGAGCACAAAATGAGAACCCGAAGAAGAGACGTTTTTTTTTTTTTTCTTCCATGGGTCTAAACTCAAGAAAAAGGGCGGCTTTCGTGGAAATTGAGCCCCTGATAAAGAGAGCATGACTTGAGGGAGGACCCTACCGACCCAGTACGTTGCTTGACCGTTGACTCGTCGAGTAAACGCTGCTAAACGACGAAGTTCTTTTTGCTTTCTCACTGAATTATCCGCGGGTAAACCTAATACTGCAATGACCATGCGTGGATTATTCTCGTTCAGTTCCCCATCACCTTCCTGACATGTGAGCGGAAAGTACCTCCCATCTATAACCGCGTACGAAGCGAAAAGTCGGGTCGTGGTCTCCCTCTTTTTCGTAGCACCAAAAAAGCAATTAAGGTCTGCTTTGAATTTTACCATATTGCTTTTCAATGATTTAGGCACTTCTTTTTCATGAATCGATCCGATGTGGTGTGATGGGATGTTTGATTCCACACATTTCTATAATTTTTTAAGGGGCACGGGCCATACACCCTGGTCGCTAGGGGCCATGGAAAACTCCACAAAGCGATTAAGTTTATGGTCATGATCTCGATGCGAAATATGAGTTAGATGAATTATAATAATATGCTATACGGCATGAATATCCATGTGCTGGACTTGACCCGCCTTGTCAATGTTTTCAAAAGTAAATCATTCCCGAAAGATTAGGAATCTACAGAGAATTTACTTAGTTGGAGTCTTCCCTTGAGGTCTTCTTTGTGTACCCTAAAAAGGAAATTTTCTAAGAATCAAAGCTGACATCATCTTTGTAGAGTTTCAAGCTCATAAGTTGTATTATTGATTCAAGCAACCCTTATAATATTTAGCTTATTCATATCCGGTCTGTTGTGCATTTGAATTATGGGATAATTGCGAACAAAATCATAAATCTATTGTATGGATGTCAATTTAATCGTAAATCTTTTAATACGGTCAATTTAATTCTAAATCTTTAGATTTAATTTAATTATTTCGACTAATTTTACTTGGAAAACACTGACATTGACATCAACCATCAGATATAATGCAACCGGCATTAATGTGAACACTCTTTATAATTTTTTAATAATTTTTATATTTTATATTTTCACCTTTCCCACTATGGCTAGCGTGGGTTGCTTGAGCCCCATCATCCATAGTGGAAAGAAAGAAAATAGAAAACTTAGAACAATTATTAAAAGTTGGAAAAAATTATCCATATCAGCGTTATTCATGCTACATAACATTGCTAATATCTACATCAGTAATTTTCGATCAAAATTGACAAAAATGTTTATGATTAAATTAGTCATCTTGAAAGGTGTATGATTAAATTGATATCCGTAGAAAATGTATAAAGTGGGTGGGGGTTGGGGGGGAAGAGAGGTCGCTAACGTATTTCATTAATTCAATTCACAAACATCGTAATGCTCGTGTCTTCCGACCCCTAGTTCAGCCCGTAATTTCTTTGATATTTGCTCTCGCTAAAGCTTCAAAAGATCTCACGTCAAACCGTATGAGAAGCGAACACTTTCTAACGTGTCTATTTCATGGCCGACCAACACTTCACAAAAACATAATAATTTGTATCTCATCACGCTAAGAGCCTAAGAGTTCCGTTTCTTTAAACAGCGGCAATTACAATGTGGTCACTTTTTCTTTTCCGGCGAGATAAAAGAATGAACGTTCATGTAGAGAGAGAGAGAGAGAGAGGGAGGGAGAGAGAGGGGGAGAGAGAAGGGAGTCAGCTTAATTATGGCGTGTAGTCCCCGCGAGACGCTTAATTCAAACACAAATCTTGACCTAATAGCAGTAAAAGCCAATTTGTAAAAATGACCCACGTCTCCCGTCTTTGAACCGGGGGCACAAACTAAAAAACAAAATCATTGTGTACGTCTTGAATTCATACAGATCTTGAATAAGGTACCATAACTTATCTGAATAACATGCTGTGACACATTGTCTTCTTCTTGCGTCTTCATTCAATTTTGCCATAGACCCAAAAATCCCTGCTTTGACCACCGAACTCTCTCTCTCTCTCTAGGAACAGATTTAGATATGAATAAAGTGCATCCAGCATTGACCAGCAACAGAAGACCTCTCTGTCGCTCTCTGTCGCTCTCTCTCTCTTTTGCCAAGTTTTTGAATAAAGAGAGCCGCTCTTTCTTACCAAAACGAAGCCTTCTTCATTCACACAACTTCCTGTTTCATCGATCTCTCCCTCTATTCGTTCACACCACACACCCACGAGTTTGCTTCTCGTGATATCACTTACAGACACCAACGTTAAATTGCTGATGTCCGATTATGGACGATGTTGTTGATGTCCCCGAGTACTTCACGTGTCCCATTTCTCTGCAACTGATGAGAGACCCGGTGACTGCCGTCACTGGCATCACGTACGACAGAGAGAGCATCGAGCATTGGCTTCTCGATGGCAAGAACGCGACCTGCCCTGTCACGAAGCAGCCGTTGACGAAGGACTCCGACCTGACCCCGAACCACACCCTCTGCAGGCTGATCCAGTCGTGGTGTGATGAGAACGCCTCTCAGGGCATCGACTGCCTTCCCAACCCGAGAACGCCCCTTGACAGGTCCTGCATGCTTAAACTCATCGGAGACATCCGATGCCATCGATCGGAGATCGAGACCCTTAGACGAATTGATATGCTTGCGGTAGAGAACGAACGAAATAGAAATCTTATGATAGAGGTTGGGGTGCCCAAGGCTATAATATCGTACGTTGCAAATTGTTGCGATGAAAACCGGACCATTGGTCTTGAGGAAGCTTTGCACATACTAGTACTACTTCGAGTCCCATCCGCACCCGGGAACCTACTCATCGGCCAAAACGATCGGATCATCAAAACGCTGACTTGGGTTTTAGGTTGTGAAGTAGACAATTGCTTGGCAGTGAGATCACACACGCTTATAGTCCTCGAGAGGATGTTCAAAGCGGCGACCTCCTCAGTGCTAGAAAGATTGAAAAGCGAGTTCTTCCAAACAATCATCCGTCTCCTAAGGAACGGCATCACTCAACAG
The DNA here is from genome assembly GCF_016545825.1 of Eucalyptus grandis. Taxonomy (NCBI): domain Eukaryota; kingdom Viridiplantae; phylum Streptophyta; class Magnoliopsida; order Myrtales; family Myrtaceae; genus Eucalyptus; species Eucalyptus grandis. The sequence continues at coordinate 47,386,471 of NC_052612.1, read as the reverse complement.
GCGGTAAATGCGTCGCTCCATATATTGCTAGACTCGTGCCCATGGGTGAGAAACCGTGCCATGATGGTGGAGCACGGCGCCGTGTTCGAGCTCATCGAGCTGGAACTAGGGTTCCCGGAGAAGAAAACCACTGAGCTAATCCTGGGAGTCTTGTTCCACCTATGCTCTTGTGCCGACGGGAGGGCTCAGTTCATGGGCCACAGATGCGGGATCGCCGTGGTCTCGGAGAGGATTCTGAACGTCTCGCAATCCGCGGACGAGTGCGCCGTCTTCATTCTTTCAATGCTGAGCAAGTTTTCGGGGAATTCGATGTTTGTTCGGGAGATGCTAATGGTCAGAGCTGTGTCGAAGCTTGGCTTGTTGTTACAAGCGGATTGCGCGACGTACTTGAAAGAGAAAGCTCGAGAGATACTTAAGATGCACTTCGATGAATGGAGGAAGTGTCCTTGCATAGATGATACGCTCTTCACTAGGGTTGCGAGGTGAGTGCACGATTTCCCTTTTCCCATTTTCTATGGGATTTTTGGGGCCATTGGAGAGTGTATGAATAAACTAAAAATGTGGTTTCTTTGTCACTCAAGTGTCGATTTTGCGAATATGGGAGAAAAGCGTTGATATTTCTTGCAGTGTATCAGCCGAGAAAAATAAAAATAAATGACGATCTTTTTCATACTAGTTGCAACTTCTGACTATTGGATAGCTGTCTCATGCATTAGTTCTAAGTTTCTTTCGGAATGTTCAAGTTATTATTTCCAAATCATTTCATCTGAATATTGTTCTCATGTTTAAGAATTGGATTATTGTAAGATCCACCACCAATGTAAAAAATAAAAATAAAAATAAATTACAAACACTATTTGATAAGTAACAAGTAATTTTGGAGTTACTTTTGTCACTGAATTTCTTCCAGTGTCAACAACCCCAATGTGAATGTAGAAATTTCTTATTCCAACAGTTGATCTAGGAAAAATGCTTAAAAATTCTCATTTTGAAAACATAGAAGATCATAATAACCATTGGTCATCATACACAGGAAAAATATCAATTTTTTTAAAAATCTATTGTAATTATGTTAATTCAATTCTGAACATTTTTTTCAATTCAATTCTAAATTTTTGACATTTGTGCCAATTTGGTCCATTCGACCAATTTTTCTAGCTGGCGTTGACATGCATAATTTTTTGAATATTTTTTTGAATTTGCTTATTAATTTTTTTAATTTTCTTTTCTTTCTCTTTTTCCCCTCCTCCTTCTTCCTTCTACTTTCGGTCGGTTGCCGACGGCCTTACCATAGCTAGGCGAGGTTGATCTCGTTGACCTTAGCCTCGGGCAATCGACTGGAGGTAGAAGGAGGGAGGAGGAAAAATTCAAAAAAGAAAACTTGAAAAAAATAATTAAAAAATTGTCCAGGTCGCATTTACTTGAATAGCCAATATTAGCTAGCCACATTAGTACTAGCCGATCAAAATTAGCCAGATAGACCGAATTAACATAATTGCAATTAGGAGTGAGCAAAAGAAATCGCATAAATCAGGAATCACCTGGACTGGACCAAATTGGCCTGTTGAGTTTGGTTCCTATAGACATCGGTCCAGTTCTTGGTTTGACGATAATAGAGTCGACAATTTTCGGTTCGGTTCCCAATTCCTAAGGCTATCAAGACCGAACCGACCTTATTTTTTTAAAACTTTAACTTATTTTTCAAAATAAAATTAAATTTTGAAGATTTGTGACAATTAAAGTGCCATTTTAAGGCCCTTCTCAATGTTGTTGTATTTCCAACAAAACAAAGGATTTTGGCCAAAAGATCAAATATTCGTTTGCTTGTCTATCACTATTTATAGAGACCAACGACTCGTTAGTCTTTGCTAAATGCTCGATATAGGACTAAGTGTGGGACTAAGCCTCTCTCTCTCTCTCTCTCTCTCTCTCTATCATGCCCCGAACCTCGAGCGCGCAACATCCCACCATGGTCATTCAAATAAGCGATGTTCCCGTGCACTCGTCGCCGACCCATTCATTTTAAATGCACATACGGAAGCGTATTATAAAACCACTTGACAATGAAATACGGGATAGAAAAGCGGGATGTAATTCCACAACATAACAATTTCATAAATCAACGGAGTTACAAACGAAGGCCTACAACCAAAAGTCTACAAAAGACTGGCTCTTAAAAAGGGACTGTCCTACGACCTACAAGTCGGACACATTCTCCAACCCTTATGACTTCACATTTGCAACTCCTCAAGGCCAACCAAAGCTATCTGGCCGCTCCGTCCACCAGGGACCTGAAATTGTAATCCCACAACCAAGATGAGACATTGTCTCAGCAAGTTCAACCCCCTAAACCCTTATTAAAAAGAAAATACACCCAAGGGTAACCTAGCCACACCACATAGAGGACTTACCTTGCCTCCGTTTCTTCCTGCAGGTTAGTACAATTCAAATCACTCAATCACGTTCATATCACTCAGGCATATACGGTAATAGAATTCAAACAATTCAATTACTCGGATCGACTCAGCGATCAATCGACTCAGTCGATTACATGTCATCGAGGTCATCACACGGTTATTCTGACTATTCATTCTCGACCCTCAAACACGGCCCTCCAGGAGAATATAAATTTAGTGGTAATCACGGTTACACTCGGCAACTTTCAATATTTAGTGGCTTTATGGTCCCACTCGACCTTTTCAAGATTTGATGGCTTTACGGTCCCACTCGACCATTTCAAGATTCGATGGCTTTACGGTCCCACTTGACCCATTTATGATTTAATGGCTTTACGGTCCCACTCGACTCTTTCAAAATTCAATGGCTTTACGGTCCCACTCGACCCGTTCCATAAGTCCCACCATTTTATGTAGTCTACCAAAATTTTTTTTGGCATTGTCAACCAATGCCCAGTTTCTTTTCAATTAATAACTAAAGATTATTCAATTTAGGAATAAATCCTAAAATCACTCATAAATCAATTTAGCACAAAATAAAGCTCAAATAAAGAAACGGACTGCACCACGACGATCAGCATAAAATTCCAGTCACCGGCCATCCCTGCCTAATTTCCGAAAAATAATTAATTAATTAAATTTATTCCGAAAATTAAATAAAATAACATCCATATTTTTCACAATCCACACTCAATTTATAATATCCAACCATTAATTTCAAAATCTGACTACACAGCAGCGATCAACGTGAAATTATGAGAATATAGGGGCCCGACAAAATTTTCGGAATTTAATAAATAATTAAATTTATTCCGAAAATTAATTAAATAATAATATTATAATAATTTTCGTAATATAATATATTATTAAATATTCCAATAATTTCGAAACATTTATTTAAATCAAAATTAAATTCTTTTAAGTCACATCAAGGCTTATATTAATATAAACATCCACTTAACCCTAAATTAAACACACTTTAAGTTAATTAAACAGCTTAATCTAATCTACAATTAAATAAATTAAACTAACCACCTAATAACACTTAACATAAACTAAACCTTTCTAAGCATAATTAACTATCTAATCGAGGTTAATTGAGCTAAACTCACTCGATTAGCGAGCCGGGCGGACTAAAACGACAGGGACGCAATGGGGATTGACTTTCCTTAAGGCGGGCCAAGCATCCGAGGTTGGGAAGTCAGTCAAAATGGGCCAAAACCGGGTTGTGATACCCACTAAAACCAGCTGCGGTTTGGGCTGAGATGGGGCGGATTCGGTGGTGGTTTGAGCGGAGAAACGGCGAAGGAGAGGAGCGGCAGCTCGGCGATGGCTCACGGCAGCTAGGCGAGGCCTTCGGCGGCCTTGGTGACGAAGATCAGGCGGCTGAATGGTCGGACGACGATGCTGGGTGGCGGACAAAGCAGAGACGGAAGGGGCGGAGAAGCTTGCGTGTGGGATGGCGCATGTGGATGAGCGGTGATGACGACGGGCTCCGACGGTCTTTCGGTGACCCTGGCGACGGTGAGCAGCTGCTGGACGAAGGTGCTGGAAGCTCGGGGTCGCGCGAGCAGAGCGGAGTAGCTCGCGAGTTGGCCGGCGAGGTGCGCGCGGGCCTTCGCGTGCGAACGACGGCTCCCGGCGACGACGATGATCTGCGAGCAACGAAGGAGGCGTCGGCTCTGGCTGGTCCAGTCAAAACCTCCCTCTCTCTCTCTTTCAAAATCCCAAAAGAAATCTCAACGAAGAAGATGGAGGTGATTGGTGGAAGTGACACCCCACCTTTTGAAGAACAAATCATCACCCTCCACTTGTCATGATCTTAGGCACTCTAGCCCCACCATGACATCATTTGATGATGTCACACTCCACTATTTCCAATCTCCCACAACCTTATTCCAATGGTTGCAATTTCTTTTTCCGCCGTGGCATGAAATTCCAAAACCTTGTACATCACAAACTCTTTCAATTTCATTCAATTTCTTTCCAATTGGATTAAATTGAAGTTCATAAAATTAATCAAATGTCACCATACTTCAATTCAAATATTTATTTGACCAAAGAACTAACTTGAGTCCAAAAGCATGACCAAAAGCGGGCCTACCCATTTCCCGAACCAAATTAACCATACTTTGATTATTTTGCTGAAAACTCGGTTTGCATGAAAATTTTTCCGAAGATGAGTCAATGTTCCTTAAATGATTTATGACACACCCGGACTTCCAATTTCTGAATTTGCTTTCAATTTCATGGCTAATTTCACTCTGGCACGATATTAACGCATCCTGATCTATCGGGTAACTTTTAGAAATTTGTATGCATTTGACCTGTGGTTGATCAATTCAAGCCACAATGTACATCTTTGACACATTGGCGACTTTTTGGTTGTCGTGGTAATTTCAAAATTTCAAATACGAACACAGGGGTACCCAAACGATAGAAAAACCGGTCCAAAGTGCCTATCGACAAGAATTGTATGATTTGGTGGAATCACCCACACTCGATCACGTGCCTCCGTCGAGTCGACCTATCTCCGGTCTCTAATCAATTTTTAACTAAATCGTAATGACCCTTGCAGATTAGCTCAGTCGAAAGTCGTTTCCTAGTCAAATTCTCTAGTCCGATGCATTAGAATTTCTTAACGGCTTCACCTAATAGACTAGTTATCCCATGAGTGATCATTTCAAGGAAAAGAACTATATGTGTGCGAGATGAAATGCCCATTTCAATTTACTAAAATAGAATTGGAAAATCGGGATGTCACAACTCTTCCCCTTTTATAAAAATTTCGTCCTCGAAATTTGAACATTTATCAATTTTTAAATAAAAATGTGGGGGTACAGTTGTCTCATCGAATCTTCTCTTTCCCTGATTGCTCTTTCCGTAATGCGGTAATGCCAGATCACTTCCAAACTTGTCTAAATCACTTTGCTCTGAAAGGTTAAGCACTTCTCGATCTTCGCAAAAATAAAAGTTGCAAAAATTTTGGTCCCCTTTCTTTTATTTTTATCTTTCCACTAAGCGGCTAACTGCCGTGTCGAGGATTCGAACTCCCGGCTTCAGACCTTTTTCTTCATTCCCGGGTACCGCTCGGCTAAAGGTGCCGACGATGTCTCAAAATGCTTCTTTAATTCATTTAGAGCCAAAATCCTCCTTTGAACTCAAATTTCAATGGATTCCGATTTAAATGTCGATTCATCTTCCCTTCCTTAATAAATCGAGACGTCCTTACCAAGCGCGACACCCAAGGGAAATACACTTCCCCACTTAAAATTCCAAAGATCTTCAACACAAAATCTGTGAAGCTAAACTAGCGATTCTGAGCGGTCTCAAAACTGTCTCTGATAACTGCAACTAAATCACTGATTGCTAAACCAACTCTAGACTTGCGATTTTCTGATTTCTGATCTCATCTCAACCAACTGAAGTTCTGTACACTCTGCTATGCTCTGCTTAAAAATGAACCACTCGATTGTTCTGTTGAAACTGGGAACCAACTAAAAACTCTATTGGTAATTGTTGCTGTAAGTGAACTCAACGAGAAGAGTTGTTCATTTCCACTTCCTTTGAAAACCAACTCACATGTTCTTAACATGTCCTCGAAGATCTGAAATGCCCTCTCAGACTAGCCATCGGTCTGAGAATGATAAACGTTACTATACTGTAACTTCGTTCTCAAAGCACTCTGCAAACTTTTCCAGAAGATAGCCACAAACCTCGGGTCTCGGTCTGAAGTAATCGTCACCGGCACTCCATGCAGACGGACACTCTAATGCACGTACTACTCTACGTGCTTGTCCAAAATAGTCATTTTGTATTGCGATGAAGTAATTCGACTTCATTTATCTGTTGACCACTATTCCAATCGAAATCATTATCCCTTTGATTCCCTGATAAGCCCGTCACAAGATCCATTGTGACACAATCCCATTTCCGCATTAGGGACCTCGAGAGGTTACAAGAGTCCTCTCAATTTACAATGCTGAGCTTTGACCTGCTGACATGTCAAACACCTCGCGACATGCTTGTCGATGTCCGCCTTCATACCTGACTACCAATGATGTTCGCGTAGACTCTGATATATTTTCATACTAACATGATGAATGCTATAATTGTTACGATCAGCTTTTGATCAACTCCTCTTTAAGCGCTGCATCGTCAGGTACACACAATCATCCTCGGAACCTCAATGTTTCGTCTTTAGAATTCTGAAAATCAACATTTCTCTCTTATGTATCTACTTACACGACTTTTTGAAACTCTGTATCTGACGGTTGAAGTGTTCTGATTCTAATCTGCACTTCCGACTCAATTCTGAGGATGACCATAAAATTTAAAAGGTGGCCTACCTCAAATTTGAAAACCGAATCTTGTGCCTTCTCAATTAAAACCCATTCCTTGAGTACCATTTGCGCTACTGATGACTTCCAACTTAAGGCATTTGTGACCTTATTCGTTTTTCCTAGGGAATACCAAATATCATAATCATAGTCTTTCCAAAGTTTTGATTCACAACGCTATTTCAAATTCAATTCATTCGAGAGAATAAATACTCAAGGCTAAGTTGACAAAGTGAAGATCTAGAATCTTTCTCCACACAACTAACATCCCTAAATATTCATTGCAAAGATTAAAGTTGCAAGTTCTAAGTCATGCGTCGAACAATTCAACTTGTGAGGTCTCAACTAAAGGGAAGCATATGCCACAATCCTACCATGTTGCATCAACACGCAACCTAGTCCTCTAAATGACGCATCGCTTTGTAGATCTCGTGTCCTCTAGGACCAGATGGAATGTTCAGCTTCGCTAAGCTCTTGGAAACTACACACGCACTTACCTGCCCACACGAACTTTTCTTTCTTCTTCAACGGTCTTGTCGGTGGTGACACTAACGCTGAAACCTCTTCCACAAACCGTTTGTAATACTCTGCTAAACCCAGAAAAATTCCGATCTTTGTCACTGTAATTGGTCTTGGCCGTTAATCACTACCTCATTCTTGGCGAGGTCCACGGAGATTTCTTCTTCAAAAATCACGTGACCTAAGGACGCAACACGAGTCATCCGAAACTCGTACTTGCTAAACTTAGCGCACAACTAATGAATCCTCGGGACTTGAAGTACTCTTCTTAAATATCTCTCATGTTCCTCGGCACTCTTCGAACACACCAGGGATAACGTCAATGAGCACGATTACAAACTGATCCAGTACCCCTTCAACACTCTATTCATCAAATCCATACGAACAGTGGAGTGTCCATCAAACCACACGACATTATAGTAAAATCATAACCGCCGTATCGAGTGCGAGATGCTAACTTCGGTATGTCTTTCTTCTTGATCCTCAACTGATGATGCTTTGTTCTCTAATCAAACTTTGAAAATATTGATGTATAAACGCATCGAACCATCTTTCTTCTTCATGAACAGGATGGTGCTCCCCAAGGTGATGCGCTGGGACGTATGAATCCTTTATCTAACAATTCCCGCATCTGCACCTTTAGTTCTTTCAGCTTTGACAACGCCATCCGGTAAGAAGCCTTACAGACTGGCTCTGTTCCGAATGCTAACTCAATCATGAACTCTATTTCTCTTTCTGACAGCAGACTTGGCAATTCTTCATGACACACCTCAGAAAACTTCTGTACCACGGCTATGTTCTCCATATTTGGTTCCTCAACTATCATATTCACTATAATTGCCATATAGATTTGGCAACCTATAACTAGAACCAGGTCCTCTTCAATGATGAATAACAAGGATTGAAGGTCCTTTCAAACTTTCAGTAATTCAAAACTTTCGTACGCTAACTGAACAAACTGAATTATATCACTTCCACGCTTCATAACAACAAAAAGCTCCTCGAACCAAACCTTTTTATAAATGAATTTCAAGTCATACCTAAGCAAACCAATCAAGTGATATCATGCACTCTTCCTTGCACTGGGACCCGTTCCAAGTACTCCACTGAACCAACTAAAGCATGTTCCCTTTGTTCTTTTCTATTGACGGCAGTGATAGAAACAGATGTGGTTCCATCAGCCTATACGGAAGATCTTTGATCAAATGACTATAGAGGCGACACTTGTAACAAGGCCTTTCTCTCTTACGGATGGAACAGATCCATGTCTTTTCTTACGTACACGACACACATCGATCGAGTTGAGCACCGACTTTCCAATTCCACTCTTCCGGTTGGGTGAAACATGGCACATTTCTTCTAAGATCGGCCTTTCTCCCCAATCAATTTCCATCTCTGTCTAAACTGAACCTTGACTCAGATACGGTGGCTTAATCCTCAATCAAAACTCTAGATTGGGCCTCAACAGGCGTGGTAACAACAACGGTCACAACACTAGCAGTGGTAGAAACAATGGCAACAGCGACGGCTCGGTCCTGAGCTTACTGACCCAAAATGCTTCACAAAGACTCTAGCGCCTAAACAATCCCATCGAACCTAGGATCGCTCGATGCTGCTACACTAGTACCGACCTGCGGCAGTGCTCTTACATTCGCGTTGGTTTGAGTCAGCGCTTTTTCTCGGGTACCGACTCTTGTCAGCATCCTACCCCGAGGTATAGGTCCTACCAACCTCCTCCAAGGAGTCATCTACTCCTGGTCACTCATACTACATGCTCTATATAGACGCTTGTTTTCCAATTCCAACACATGATTAGAATATGAGTGACTCCACAAACACACTACCAATCAACTATCAACTACATGCATCATCATATTAAAAGCCTTTCCTACTAACTATCACATGACTCATCGCACCTTATCGCTCCATACTCAAACTATGCTCCGATACCACTTAAACGGGGATGTCACACCACGAACCTCGAGCGCGCCAACATCCCACCATGGTCATTCAAATAAGCGATGTTCCCAGGCACTCGTCGTCGACCCATTTATTTTAAATGCACATGCGGAAGCGTATTATAAAACCCTTGACAATGAAATACGGGATAGAAAAACAGAAATCAATTCCACAACATAACACTTTCATAAATCAACGAAGTTACAAACGAAGGCCTACAACCAAAAGTCTACAAAAGACCGACTCTTAAAAATGGATTGTCCTACGACCTATAAGTCGGACACATTCTACAACCCTCATGACTTCACCTCTGCAACTCCTCAAGGCCAATCAAAGTTATCGGCCACTCCATCCACCAGGGGACTTGAAATTGTAATCCACAACCGGGATGAGACATTGTCTCAGCAAGTTCAACCCCCTAAACCCTTATTAGAAAGAAAATACACCAAAGGGTAACCTAGTCACACCACATAAAGGACTTACCTCACCTCCGTTCCTTCTTGCAGGTTAGCACAATTCAAATCACTCAATCACGTTCATATCACTCAGGCATATATGATAATAGAATTCAAACAATTCAATTACTCGGATTGACTCAGCGAACAATCGACTCAGCGATCAATTGACTCAGTCGATTACATGTCATCGAGGTCATCACATGGTCATTCTGACTATTCATTCTCGACCCTCAAACACGGCCCTCCAGGCAAATCTAAATTTATTGGTAATCACGGTTACACTCGGCAACTTTCAATATTTAGTGGCTTTACCGTCTCACTCGACCTTTTCAAGATTTGATGGCTTTACAGTCCCACTCGACCCTTTCAAGATTCGATGGCTTTACGATCCCACTCGATCCTTTCAAGATTCGATGGCTTTACAGTCCCACTCGACCCTTTCATGATTTGATGGCTTTACGGTCCCACTCGACCCATTTATGATTTAATGGCTTTTCCCCTTTAAGATTCAATGGCTTTACGGTCCCACTCGACCCTTTCAAGATTCAATGGCTTTACGGTCTCACTCAACCCATTTATGATTTAATGGCTTTACAGTCCCACTCGACCCGTTCCATAAGTCCCACCATTTTATGTAGTCTACCAAAACATTTTTGGCATTGTCAACCGATGCCCGTTTTTTTTTCAATTAATAACCAAAGATTATTCAATTTAGGAATAAATCCTAAAATCACTCATAAATCAATTAACACAAAATAAATCTAAAATAAATAAATGGACTGCACCATGACGATCGAATAAAATTCCAGTCAACGGCCATCCTGCCTAATTTCCGAAAAATAAATAATTAATTAAATTTATTCCGAAAATTAAATAAAATAATATCCATATTTTCACAATCCACACTCAATTTATAATATCCAACCATCAATTTCAAATTTTGAATACACAGCAGCGATTAGTGCGAAATTCGAGAATATAGAGGCCCGACAAAATTTTCGGATTTAATAAATAATTAACTTTATTCCGAAAATTAAATAAATAATGATATTATAATAATTTTCGTAATATAATATATTATTAAATATTTCAATAATTTCAAAACATTTATTTAAATCAAAATTAAATTTCTTTAAGTCACATCAAGGCTTATATTAATATAAACATCCACTTTGCCCTAAATTTAACACACTTTAAGTTAATTAAACACCTTAATCTAATCTACACTTAAATAAATTAAACTAACCACCTAATAACACTTAACATAAACTAAACCTCCATAAGCATAATTAACCCTCTAATCGAGGTTTAGTGAGCTAAACTCACCCGACTAGCGAGTCAGGCGGACCAAAACGATGGGGACGCAACAGGGATTGACTTTCCTCAAGACAGGCCAAGCATTCGGGGTCGAGAAGTCGGCCAAACGGGCCAAAATCGGGTTGTGATACCCACTAAAACCAGCTGCGGTTTGGGCCGAGATGGGGTAGATTCGGTGGTGGTTCGGGCGGAGAAACGACGGAGGAGAGGAGTGGCAGCTCGGCGGTGGCTCACGGCGGCCAGGCAAGGCCTCCAACGGCCTTGGTGATGACGATCGGGCGGCTGAACAAATCGGATGACGATGCTTTGGGTGGTGGACGGCGAGACGAAAGGGGCGGTGAAGCTCACGCAAGGGATGGCGCACGCGGGACGGCGGCAACAACGACGGGCTTCGACGGTCTTCCGATGACCCTGGCGGCGGTGAGCAACTGCTAGACGAAGGTGTTGGAAGCTCAGGGTCGTGCGAGCAGAGCAGAGCAGAGTAGCTTGCGAGCTAGCTAACGAGGCGCACGCGGACAACGGCTCGGCGCGGCGACGATCGGTGAGTGGCGAAGGGGGCGTCGGCTGCTGGCTTGTCCAGTCAAAACCTCCCTCTCTCTCTCTCTCTCTTTTTTTAAAATCCCAAAAGAAATCTCAACGAAGAAGATGGAGGTGATTGGTGGAAGTAACACGCCACCTTTTGAGGAACAAATCATCACCCTCCACTTGTCATGATCTTAGGCACTCTAGCCCCACCATGACATCACTTGATGATGTCACACTCCACTATCTCCAATCTCTCACAACCTTATTCCAATAGTTGTAATTTCTTTTCCGCCGTGGCATGAAATCTCAAAACCTTGTACATCACATTCTTTCAATTTCATTCAATTTCCTTCCAATTGAATTAAATTGAAGTCCATAAAATTAATCCAATGTCACCACACTTCAATTCAAATATTTATTTGACCATAGAACCAACCTGAGTCTAAAAAGCATGACCAAAAGCGGGCTTACCCATTTCCCGAACCAAATTAACCATACTTTGATTATTTTGTTGAAAAACTCGGTTTGCATTAAAAAATTTCCGCAGATGAGTCAATGTTCTTTAAATGATTTATGACACACCCGGACTTCCAATTTCTAAATTCGCTTTTAATTTCACGGCTAATTTCACTCTGGCACGATATTAGCTTGTCCTGATCTACCGGGTAGCTTTTAGAAATTTGTATGCATTTGACCTGTGGTTGATCAATTCAAGCCACAATGTACATTTTTGACACATTGGTGACTCTCGGTTGTCATGGTAATCTTAAAGTTTTAAATACGGACACGGGGTACCCAAACGACGAAGTTAAAAGCCGGTCCAAAGTGCCTATCGACAAGAATTGTATGATTTGGTGAAATCACCCACACTTGATCACATGCCTCGCGAGTCGACTTATCTCCGGTCTCTAATCGATTTTTAATTGTGCCGTAATGACCCTTGCAGATTAGCTCGGTCGAAAGGTCGTTTTCTGGTCAAATTCTCGAATTCGGTGCATTAGAATTTCTTAACGGCTTCACCTGATAGATTAGTTATCCCATGAGTGACCAGTTCGGGAAAAGAACTATATGCGTGCAGATGAAATGCCCATTTCAATTTACTGAAAATAGAATTGGAAAATCGAGATGTCACTCTCTCTCTCTTTCACCCCTTACTTGCAAGTGTCTACTCTAAGCCTCCAATAGTCTCACAATGAACAATTACTCGAGCATTTGAGAGATTGCCTATAAAACCAAGCCGGCAACCTCAATGAGAATGCCATCTTTGGTCTTTTGGCTAAGACTAAGTGAGAAGCTTGATAAAGGTGGGGGTAATGCTCGCTGAAGTCTAGTTTGAATGGAGTTCGGTTCCACTGGACTGCCTGAGAAAAATTGATTAGTCCGGTTCTTTTCAGTTCCGATCTTCTTTGGTTTAGTACTTGATTTCGAAAATGAGGAATCAATTCCTCATGTCCGATTCCTAGTTCTGTGGTGGGAACTGGACCAACTAGGAACTGATCACCCCTAATTGCAATACACTAAAACCATGACTGCAGGTGCAATTCTATATAGCACAAAAAATAGAATTATTTTTTTAAAATTGATCACCCCTCTAAATTCATTTGTTTCACAAAATATAAAGGATTTAAATTTTATTTTTAGAATTGATTGTTATATTGCTTGGAATAATTAGTTTACTAATTATTTTCATTATCGATACTAATTTACACATAAATATTTTTAAAAGCAATGGAATATTTTTTGATTATACATTTTTGTTTATCGATAACAATCATTTTTTGGGAAATTATTTTTCAAAACGTAAATTCTTCACAAAATAAATTGACCATTGATTAAAAATCCTATTTTTCAAAGAACATGCAATTGATCGATATGCATAGGATCCTCTAATTGTTGTAACCAATTCAAATTGATGACGCTTCCTTGCTAAGCAATCGACAGAAGGTTTCTGTAATGCACTTCTTGTATACACACGGTTAGGTTTCCAAGTTGTTGACATTTTTCCCATGTCAATCGGGCCGTGGGATAGGAGGAAGGTGTACTTCAGTGTCAACGTTAGGAACGCATGCCGGATATGATTCTAACAATTTGGGATTATAGTGGAATCGCTTGTCCCAAGGATAGTGAGAGCCCGGAGATCGACAAATCATTCTGATTTATGTATAAAGATAAGATTGTGTGATTTGATTCAAATGAAATTTAGATTGAAGTTTCATGTTCAAACTTTCGGTCATTATTTGCCAAATCCGATTTGATTTCGCCTTGGAAGGGACAGAACATAAAAAGGACAATAAATCAACCTTTGGAATAGGATAATAGCGTAGTTCGACAAATAATAGAAAAAAAGAATAGGATAATAGCGTAGACGTGGCAGCTAGTGATGGTCCACAACCCATCCGTTGACTTTTGTCTTGTTGATTGGACAAGGATGGTCGACTCTCCTCTGTCCCCTTTGGAATTCTCGACCGCTTTTGCTTCACTTACAAATTGAAGTGCTTTTCCTTTCCTTTTTGAGCACTTACAAAAAATGGAGTTTTTATTTTCTTTTGCTGAAAATAAACTTCTCATTTCAAACAAAACATTGCAAATTTTAACTCTAGACGGGAGATTGTGGCGATTTTATTTTCTTTTGCTGAGATTATACAGCAGAAGGCTGAATAGTTTAACAGCAAAGACTCATTCGTTGGATGGTATCAATTAAAACTTGGCAATTGTTTTCAAATAAAACTTCGGATGCTAAGGGACTTAGCATAATTGCAAGCGAGAAGGAGAGACGCTACTTCCACTTCCATCGGTGGGTTCCAATGTTCTCTTCTCGTCCAAGCTTGGACTATTGCATTGCTAGCCAGTTGTGCAATAATACCTATGACTCCTTCATTATTTCTCCACGTGCCATCCACATGGAGTTGGTACAGATTGTCTTCCAACTTGTGAAAGTTGTCCTTATTTTTTCCTTTCGTTACTTGTGTGTCTCATGATAACTTTTAGATTCAAATAATGTAACTTCTTTTTCATGATTCCATCCATACTAAATTCAAGTCCTAACCATCTGAGTGCTTCTGAGACCCTAAGAAACGTTCTCTCAAGAGTTGATGATCATTAGATCGCACTATAGTAGATCTCAATTGTTGACCGTAAAACTAGTTGAAGTATTTGCATATTATAGCACCTTGTGCGGAGAAATTACAACAAAAAAAAAGGGCATGCGATAAGGAGCAGGACAAGTCATACGATCGAGACATTGGTCCACTGAAAGATCACGGGAGCGCTGAAAGTGCGAAGTATGATGAAGTTCCTAGATATCTGCACTTGGTTTCAACTATGCCATTCGACAAGACGAGAACAGATTTGAATTGGACGGTCGTCTAAGCCGGTTCTGCTCGAACCACATTTTTCCGTGTCTACGGACATACTTATTGAAATGTAAGAAAACAGCCAAATGAGAAACAGGCTTTTTGCATGGAGCAGTGTGGCTGTTCCTTGAGCACTCGAATGAGAACCCGAAGATGAGAGTTTTTTTCTGCCAGGGGTCTAAACTCAAGAAAAAGAGCGGCTTTCGCGGAAATTGAGCGTGACAGAGAGAGGAGCTTGAATTCAGGGAGGACCCTAACGATCCAGTACGTTACTTGACCGTTGACTCGTTCTATCCCCTAGTCGAGTAAACCCTGCCAAACGACGAAGTTCTTCTTGCTTTTTTTCTTTTTTGGGTCGTATCTTCTTGCTTAGTCACTGACATTTCGGGGGGTGAAAACCTAATGTGATGACCATGCATGGATTATTCTCGTTCAATTCCCCATCGCCTTCCTGACATGTAAGCGGAAGTAGCTCCCATCTATAACCGCGTACGAAGTGAAAACTCGGGTCGCGTTCCTTCTCTTTTTCGTCCCACCATAAGGCGACTAAGGTCCGCTCTGAATTTTCCCATATTGCTTTTCAATGATTTAACCCTTAGGCGCTTTCTTTTAAAGTTACCACGCGTTTTTATAAATTTTTTACGGGGTCACGGGGCTTGTAGACCCCGGTTGCCGGTGGCCATGGAAAACTTCATGAATCGGTCAAGCTCCTAGTCGTCACCTCGACGCAAATTACACGTCCGACCCAATTATGATAAGATGCTATACTGCGTGAATATCCACGTGCTGGAATCGACCGGCCTCGTCAATTTTTTTTTTCAAAAGGAAATCAGTCCTGGCAAGACTAGGAATTTACAGGCTTCTATTGTAGTCTCCCGTTGAGGCCAAGTAGTTCTTCTTTGTGTACCCTAACAAAGAGATTCAGTGAGAATCAAAGCTAACATCATGTTTCTTGAGTGTCAAGTGTTGGAAATTTCCTATAATTTAGGTTTACATTAATTAATTGATTTTCTATTTTAAATAATCAGGTTAATGGATATTCAAATATTTATTAAACCCTTAATTGATCTTATTGAATTGGGTTTTGATATTTATTAATAACGGACCTAGTTAAGTAGCAAAGTATAAGTAATTGTGTTTAATTAAAGCCCGTAATGGGAGATGCCCAGTTGACACGCTATTGATTAGGGTTTGCTAAGTCCTCTCTCTAGCTTATAAAATGGTAGGTTATACATATTAGTTGTTTAATCCCATTAAAAGCTGCTATACTAAAATATGTCATAGAGAGGAAGATCTAGCATTCCAATAAATATTTGATTAAACATAGTGATTTATTTTTCTTCAAGTGAAGTAATGACTCAAATATGTACGTTACAATCATATATGGATCCGATTATTCTTAATTAATTAGTTGTTTATATGGATAATATTTCTACATCAAGCTCATAAATTGTATTATCGAATCAACCAACCCTTATGATACTTAGCTTATTCATAATTGTTCTCTCGTGCATTTGAATTATGGGATAATCGTAAAAAAAAGTCCTAAATATACTGTACATATGTCAATTCAATTCTAAACCTTTAAAAATGACCAATTTAGTTTTAAATATTTTGACAATTTATCACTTTAGTAATTTCAATCAATTTTGGCTAGAACATATTGATGTTGACATTGACCGTTTGATATAACGTAACTAGTATTGATGTAGACAATCCTTATCATTTTTCAATATTTTTTTTATGGCTAGCGTGGGTCGCCTAACCCTTGTTGGTCACTAGGTGATGGCCGGTGAGGTGGAAAAAATTAAAAAATATAGAAAAATGATTGAAAGTTGGAAAAAATTATCCTCCATATCAACGATTTTTTTGTCAAAATTGACAAAATGTTTAGTGTTGAATTTGTCATCTTCAAATATTTAAGACTAAATTGACATCCATATAATAAGTATAAGATGGGCAAAGAAAAAGAGAGAGAACTTCGAGAGAGAGAGAGAGAGAGAGAGAGAGATCACTAACATAATTCACTCATTCCGTTGATAAACATTGTAATGCTTGTGTGTCTTCCAACCCCTAGTTAAGCTTAGAAATTTTTTAATATTAGCTCTCGCCAAAGTTTTGAAAGATTATTTGACGAGAAGTGATGACTTTTCAGAGTGTCTATTTCGTGGCAAGCTTTGCTAGTATAACAATTTTTGGCTTATTGTGAAAAGACAGTTTGTTGTGAGTCATAAATTCATAAATGAGAATACCCCATAATAATCTATAATTATTTATTATTAAATTTCTTATAGTTTAGAATAAACCGTTATTTTCACAGTATGTTAAAGATTTTCACAACATTATTATTTTTATTTATTTATTGCCGACCCACACATTACAAAAACATAATAATTTGTATCTCATCACTCTACGAGTTCCGTTTCTTTATTCGCGGCAATTACAATGGGGTCACTGTTTCCTTTCCGGCGAGATAAAAGAATGAACGTTCAGCTTAATTATGGAGTGTAGACCCCGAGAGATTCAGAGAGAGAGAGAGAGAGAGAGAGAGAGTGGGTCAGCTTAATTATGGAGTGTAGACCCCGCGAGCGGCTTGATTCAGAGAGAGAGAGAGAGAGAGAGAGAGAGTGGGTCAGCTTAATTATGGAGTGTAGTCCCCGCGAGCGGCTTGATTCAAACACAAATCTTGATCCAATATCAGTAAAAGCCAAGTTGTAAAAATGACTTACTTCTCCGTCTTTGAATTCTTCTCTTCTCGGAACCTATTTTGAACTTATTGAATAGGCTGCCAGACTAGTCGCGAAGGCTATCTAATGTAGTTAGTGATATTATATATCTCCTTGGGAAGGTGAACTGAGGGCACAAAATAAGAAACAAAATCATTGTTTACGTCTTGTATTCATACGCATCTTGAATAAGTTACCATAAATTATCTGAATATCATGCCGTGATATATTGTCTTCTTCTTGCGTGTTCATTCAATTTTGCCATAGACCCGAAAACCCCTGCTTTGACCACCGAACTCTCTCTCTCTCTCGGAACAGATTTAGATATGAATAAAGCAAATCAGCATTGACTAGCAAGAGAAGACCTTGTTGGATGCAAATTGCACAATCCCAAGATCTCCATAACTAGATCAAGAACATATATAATTGAGTAGAAAGATTAACGCACCTGTTTTGGGATCCATCGAACATAAAGCGGAAGCAGAAAAGGGATTACCACTCATCAAGGAGATCCACTATTCTTGAAATGGAAGCGGAAACACAATGTTCCACGCACAAGTCCTTCTCCTTTATTGCCCTCCGTATTACTGGCTCCTCCGTATTACTGGCTCAATGAGGCGGCCCCCTCACGTGTAGCGTTAGGTAAACGCTGAGGATACATGTGAGAATTAGGGTTAGAGGAGAGACTTGAGCACTATTTATAGAGTTTCCAGCCAGTCCCTCTCATTACGAGCCAGGCTCAACTCGGCCCACACTAGCCAGCCCATATTAGACTAATTAAAAAACCTTCTATCTTACTTAGATCAACCCTATTTTACGGTAATCGTAAAAACAATAAATTACAATATCAATTAATTTAGTTTACATTAAGAAAATTATGTTGCTGTGTTTCATTTTTGAATGCCGCCTTTTCCTTATTCATTCACAAAATCTTCATCATCACACACCCACGAGTTTGCTTCTCGTGATATCACTTACAAACGCCGATCGTTAAATTGCTAATGTCCGATCATGGACGATGTTCTTGATGTCCCCAAGTACTTCACGTGTCCCATTTCTTTGCAGTTGATGGGAGACCCCGTGACCACCGTCACCGGCATCACATATGACAGAGAGAGCATCGAGCACTGGCTTCTCGACGGCAAGAATGCGACCTGCCCCGTCACGAAGCAGCCGTTGACGAAGGACTCCGACCTGACCCCGAACCTCACCCTCCGCAGGCTGATCCAGTCGTGGCGTGACGAGAACGCCTCTCGGGTTGTCAACTGCCTTCCCAACCTGAGAGCGCCCCTTGACAGGTCTTGCTTGCTCAAACTCGTCAGAGACATCCGATGGCATCGATTGCAGATCGAGACCCTGAGACACATTAAGGTGCTTGCGGTAGGGAACGAGCAAAATAGAAATCTTATGATAGAGGTTGGCGTGCCCAAGGCTGTAATGTCATACGTTGCAAATTGTTGCGACGAAAACCGGACCATTGGTCTCGAGGAAGCATTGAGCATACTAGTACTACTTCGAGTCCCATCCGCAACTGCAAAGCTACTCATCGGCCAAAACGATTGATCATCAAAACGCTGACTTGGGTTTTAGGTTGTGAAGTAAACAATTGCGTCGCCGTGAGATCACACACGCTTATAGTCCTCAAAAGGATGTTCAAAGCGGCGAGCTCCTCAGAGCTAGAAAGATTGAAAAGCGAGTTCTTACAAACAATCATCCGTCTCCTAAGGAACGGCATCACTCAACAGGCAGTAAATGCGTCGCTCCATATATTGCTAGACTCGTGCCGATGGGTGAGAAACCGTGCCATGATGGTGGAGCATGGCGCCGTGTTTGAGCTCATCGAGCTGGACCTAGGGTTTCCGGAGAAGAAAACCACTGAGCTAATCCTCGGAGTCTTGTTCCGCCTATGCTCTTGCGCCGACGGGAGGGCTCAGTAGATGGGCCACAGATGCGGGATCGCCGTGGTCTCAAAGAGGATTCTGAATGTCTCACAATCCGCGGACGAGTGGGCTGTCCTCATACTTTCAATGCTGAGCAAGTTTTAGGGGAATTCGATGTTTGTTCGGGAGATGCTAATGGTCGGAGCTGTGTCGAAGCTTGGCTTGTTGTTACAAGCGGATTGCGCGACGTACTTGAAAGAGAAAGCTCGAGAGATACTTAAGACGCAAATGGAGGAAGTCTCCTTGCATCGATGATACGCTCTTAAGTAGGGTTGCGAGGTGAGTGCATGATTTCCCTTTTCCCTTTTTATGGGGGATTTTTGTGCCATTGGAGAGTGTTTGAATAAATTAAAAATGTGGTTTCTTTGTAACTCAAGTGTAAATTTTGCGAATATGGGAAAAAAGTGTCGATTTTTCTTGCAGTGTATTAGCTATCAGCAGAGAAAAGTAATAATGACGATATTTTTCATACTCATTGAAATTTGACTATTAGATAACTGTCTAATGCATTAGTTCTAAGTTTCTATTGGAATGTTAAAGTAATTGTTTCCAAATTATTTTGTCTCAATATTGTTCTCATGTTTAAGAATTGGATTATTGTAAGATCCACCACCAATGTAACAAGGAAAAAAAAAATACAAACACCGTCCATAATTACATGTGTTTTTGGTTGGTAACCGAATTTCTTCATGTATCTCCAACCCCATTGTGAATGTGGAAGTTGTCTTCTCAATCCGGTAGTTGATCTATTAAAAATGCTTAAAAATATCATTTCTAAAACTTAGAAGATCATAATAACTGTTGGTCATCACACACTACAACTATGACTACAGGTGCGAATCCATATAACTATTAGAAAAAAACTGCATAAAAAATCTTAAACTTCACGCATAGTATTCAATCTAAGTACTAGATTTTTAATTGGTGCAACCAACTATTGAACATTTGTCGAAAATTACAATTTAGTTCTAAATTTAGAGTGAAAAATGCAATTTGGTGTTGCCATCTATGCAACTTTCGAGTGTCGCGTATGTGGTTTTCAAAGCCGTTCAATGAAAAAATGCTATTTCACTTTTTTTGAAGAAGATTTCTTGATTTAATTGCACCCATTGGGATTATTTAGGCCTTGGTTTAATTTCATGTATGAGATATCGAATTTTCAGTGCGTTTTTTTTTTTTTTTTATGTAAATTATTTCAACGGGTTTGTGTATATGTGTACATTGTGTCAGAAATGAGTTCCTAATGCTTCGGCAACAAGAGTTAGGGTTTTCATCAGTTATCAGTCTCGTTATGAACCAAATGTTTCTAAATTTTGTTAAAGAATCTTATAGAATGTGATGAAGTGGAAGTGAGGATCAACATGAATAAACTTTGCGAATATACACGAGGAGCAAGAACATAGAGAATCTTGAGTTAATTGCCAAAGATCCAAGCAGTAATGCAATCTCACCAAAGTTCTTCGACAAACATCACATAGTTGACACATGGTCCTCAAATCCTATCCAACCAAAGAAATTACCCGAGCAGAAATACAAAAACGTCTCTCAAAAGCAAAATAAAAAGGAATAGAAAACAGAGGGATGTAGAGAGTTGGTCGCTCATTCTCACCCTTTTAACTATTCTGAGAGAGAGAGTGCGCCTGACGAGTCGCAATTTCTATCTATTCAAAAGCTACAACCCTTAAAGCAACAGCTATTAAAATTCCTATCCTAGTCCGCTACTGGTAAGGATAGTACAATATCAATTGTACAAACCATACCGCCATTGAATTTGTGGCACATTATCTTCTCTATTATGAAAAATAAGGGGAAATGGCTAAAAGAGCATTTTCAATATCGTTTCCCTCGTTCAATTTTGATCCCCATACTATAATTTTTAGCGGATTTAGTCCCTAATTAATTTCACGATTTTGGAGCAAATTTTGTAATCGCCATGGAAATATCGTCAGGAGAATACCAAATAAGCGCCAGACACAAACACACGGCGCCACCGTGGAATTCTAGAACTTACAAAACTGATGTATTTAATATGATTGGTGTTCAAAGCTGTGTACATTTTCCTCCATGTGTGGAAGCCTTAAAGAGCTATTGGTGGTGGAGTTTCTACGGAGGCCAAACTCGTTGGCAGAAAGCCCACACCCTCAATATAGCATGGGCCGATCACGTACAAAAGTATTAGTAGTTGTAGCGGAAAAATAATTATCAGTTAACTCAACTTATACTCGTAATTTTACGCAAAACAAACGTACATTGATGATTTCTCAATAGATTTTTATCCCCCGCACGTTTGTTAAACTTATGGAAAACTACTTATTCTTTTGGAGTAAATAAAAAATATCATATCCTTGTGATTTCTTGTTAGATGGCACTAGTAACCAAATTCAATGTTCATATGCGATTATACTCTTGTAATTAAATTTTCCCAAATAGTGAGTTTTCTTGTTTAATATAATTCACGTTTAGTTATGATAGAAATATTCAATGGTTTATAATTTCGAATTTTCTTGACTTACTTTTAAAGAAATGACAATATATTATCCGTTATTTCGACACAAAAAGACTTCATTAGACTCGATCAATTGTGCATTTGTGAACATGATCTCTTCCAACGAGACAATGAATCTTATTTTAGGGTGATTTGTTTTATGAAAAATAAACGATTTGAAAAACATTTCCTTAAATAGATTGCTTGTATCGCTTAAAATAATTAGTCAATGAAAAATATTTTCATTACCGACAACACTTTTGTTTAAATATTTTTATAGACAATGAAAATAATTTTCATCATTTTTTAAATAATACTAGCGTACGTGTTTAGAAAATGTTTTCCAAGTACTTCAATTTTCACAATACAAACACACCCTTAAATATGGATCAGAAAGCAACGACATTTTGCCCGTGAATTTCAATATTTTATCCTTCCATACACCTATTAGCTATCATCAACATGTCTGACAACCGTATCTTCCAACAAAACGTGTCAATACACCCGGTGTTGGCATGCAAAGTTAGGGCATTGGAATATTTACAGCTCAATTATAGAGGTTAATCGTTCAAATCTCATCAATAGCATGCTCAAAATAGTCTAGAATATGATTAGTTGAATGTATGAATTTAAGTGGCTGTGAAATTTATAAGGTGTCATATAAGTTTCCAGGTAGTCGGACTAGATTTGAAAAAGAAAACTTGTAAAGAGTACACTAAAAATACAAGTCAAACTTCCCTTTTGGCTTCTGGGGCGTGTGTTGCACTTCAACTTTGCCCGAGCAAACCCATCAAATTTGCAAACCATGCGCCACTCTGATTCCTTCTCTTTATGAACACTTCAGCGCAAGCACGACATGAGTCGTACCTACCCTTTACTTAAAGGTGGAAAAAGAAGAAGAAAGAAAACATAGTCGTGCATGAGTGAGCCTTGATTTCTTCAACGGCAGTTTTTTTTTTTTTTTTAATGTCAAAACTATTGTTTTTTCTATAACGTGGAGAACAAGCGTGGAGACACGGCTATTAACAGACTTATGAAAAATCTCGAAAGATTCACGGACTAATTTAGCCCAGTCACTGTACATGTCACCCCGATTCAGAGTAGTTTGGTTAAAATTAGTGGAATTTGAACAGTCGACTTCAGTTTCCAAACTGAAAATTTTCCGACATCACAACCAAGTGTGTATATGCGTCAACGAAGGTGAATTCCACATCCTGAGCCCAGATTCGAGTCGTCGCTAATAAAGCGGGATGGTGGGGCCCATACGATGGTGGTGAGAGCTGACCGACAATGATAACAGTGCTCTGAAGGGTGGAGGAGATGTCGCGGGGGTGAAGCGCGTTGTTAAATTATTTCGTATTGCTTATTTACGGAGACTCTTAACAAATATACATGATTTCCCTCGATCTATAAACTTAAACATTGTGTTAGATATTTTGATATTAGAGTTGGGTTCCACCCCATTTTATTTTACACGCATGACCAATTTTCATTTGTCGTTTCTAATCTAACTTGCAAATGAAAGAATGTGTTAAAAGTATTCATATGGTTTATTTATGGAATTTATATGCCCAGTATAACATAGTTTAATCAATTAACATACCAAGTTCCCAAACTGAACGTTTACCTTTAAATCTAGTCTCTAACCCATCGAACTATGCATTTCTCCACTCACCTACTAATCAATAGTCTTTTTTTTTTTTTCCAATCATTGAGAACCGCATGCTAGAATCGTCGGTCGCCGTTGAACGTTTCAAAGTCGTCCTGAAGCTAAAATCGATGTTTATTCACAGGTATAATTTTTTAAAAGAGTGCAAATAAGTCTTTTAGAAATACAAGGTATTGTGTCTTAGACCGTCGAATGGTCGATGGTGGTTGTGTGCTGGTAGGGTTTTGGTGTAGACCTCCGTTTAAATTACACCCAAAAAAGAGAGTAGCTGTTCGACGACCGACCGAGGAATTATTGGTGCCAAACGAACGGAGATGTAAATCGTCCACAAGCCACATATCTATATGTTTAAAGCCATGCATGTCGGATACATGTACTTGAGGAAAAAAAAAAAAAAAAAGAACACTCAATTATATATTGGAAAAGAAGAAAAATTAATATATTTGAATAAAATAGAAGTAAAAAAGAAAAAGAAAGATGTTGGGATCGTTTGGTTTGTTCGAGTAAATTCTATCTGGAAAAATGGCAACGAATGTGGAATTGATTAGCTTTGATTTCGTTTTGATCTAACTTATCCTATGCAGCATGTTTTGAAATCAATTTAATCATTCTTATCATCTATTTTCCATATGATAGCACGAGTGATATACATATCAAAACCGTAATGTATGGTGAGATAAAAGCTCTGGTCGAACGCTTTATGGCTGCGGGGCCGCGGTTGACGCATGCGCAAGCGTCACTCGTGGCTCCCGCCATGCACAATCTCTTCCTTTGCCTTTTTCTTCTTCGGCCGAAGTAGAGTCGAAGAAAGAAGAAGAAAATAAACACCAAATACAGCAAGAGGACAAAAAAGAAAAGGAGCAAAAAAAACAGTAGCGGCGGCTTTGCGTGTTTTACATTTTGGATCATTATCGCATGATTGTTAGGATTCTGTGGTGTGGTGTTGAACATATAAATTAAAGAAAATCTATCGATTTTCAGAATAAAAAAATATAAGACGAGTTTGTAGTAAGTTTGACGTCCTTTACGGTGGGCACTGACTCGCTTTGAATACGGTCCGTTCCGAAAACCACGTGATTTGACTTCAACGACTCTCTCTCTCTATCTCTCTCTGTCACTCCAGTCTCAGTCGATAACCCCACTATCCTACCTCAGCTGTGACGTCTCGTCTGAACAGCTTTTGATCTCGTTTTGTGTTCACACATGAATGGGTCGAAAGTGGGGTGTCTCCTCTTCTTTAGCCTCATTATTGCAGGGAGAAGATGGGACGTTCCCATTTCCTTGAGCACCTTAAATTATTTATTCACCATGATAGTCACTGTAGACTAAATTTTTGTTGACAGTAGGATTTTATAAATTTATGTTGGTAATTATGACTTACAAGTGGTCCAAAAATTCGTCAATTATAAATTTCCATGGTTTGTCGTCCAACTTATAAAGTTCAAAGTTCACTCAAATAGCTGAACATGCGAATGGAACTTTCGATAAGTGCGGAAAAAATGAATAATGAACAAACACATTCAAACTTATATGCTCTTTCGAGATCCTTCAAAATTCTTAAGCTTCATCTATTTCGCACAAAATAAGAAATTTAGAAAATATTTTTCTAAAAATGATTATTTATATCTTTTACAAAACTAAGTGAACGGAATTTTCATTGTTCACGAAAATATTTAGACATAAATTATTATCAATAAGAAAGACATTTCCTATTGATAAATTATCGCAAGTAATATAAACGATTATTTTCAGAATTAATTTGTCATTAGCATGCGGATGCTCCACTACATGACAAATCAAGAATAGCATGTATAGAAAAATTAATTTACAAAAACTATCAGGCCTTTTCTTGCAACGTATAACCATGAATATTACAACCTTCCTTACCAAAAAAAATAAAATAAAATATTACAACCTAAAATTGACGAGGTCTCCGGTTAACTTCGTCGGGACGGCAGCGTGCAATTTTTAGAGTGGACTGAAACGGAGGAGGTCGACACCTTTTCGATCTTAGATAGAGAGAGAGAGAGAGAGAGAGAGAGAGAGAGAGTCTGAAACGATGGAGAAAGAGTGGCGGAGGAGGAAAGATCACGTGCTATTTTGGCGACTCCTTTTGACTGTCTCCCCTCGTTGATAGTGCGTGAGTTCCGCGTGAGCCCTATTCGAACTTGTCCGTGTTTTGACCTTCTCACCTTTGAATTTCTCATCCTCGCATCTTCATATATAAAACCCTCAAGACCCGCACAAAGCATCTTCAAACCCAGCGGAACTCAACCAACTCCATCAAATAGTTCAAACCCTCCTTCTTCTTTGAGGGATTCATAAGCATTTCTCGAGCTCTTCTTCCGCCTTCTGCCCTTTTCACGTCTCAATCTTTCTCTCTCTCCCCTCGGGGTTACAGTTCTTCGTCTCCTTCGCGATCTACTTTCGATGCCAATGGAGGAAGTCGAAATTCCCTCGTTCTTCCTATGCCCGATTTCTCTCCAGCTCATGAAGGACCCTGTCACGGTGCCGACCGGGATAACGTATGACCGTGAGAGCATCGAGAAGTGGTTGTTCTCCGCCAAGAGCAGCACGTGCCCGGTGACCAAGCAAGCGATTCCAGACTGCGAATTGACACCCAACCACACGCTCCGGCGGCTCATCCAATCGTGGTGCACCCTCAACGCTGCGCATGGCATCGAAAGGATTCCGACCCCAAGACCTCCCATAAGCAAGTCCCAGATTGCTAAGCTCCTCCACGAGGCTGAGTCCCCAGACATGCGAAACAAGTGTCTCAAAAGACTGCGGTCGATCGCTACCGAGAACGCCACTAATCGATGCTGCATGGAAGCCGCTGGTGCCGCTGACTTCTTGGCGACACTAGTGAAAAATGAAACCTCGGTGAGCTCTACATTACTAGATGAAACATTGTCCGACTGTCTGAGTTTTGAGGTCACAACTAGACCGCTCGATGAGGCTCTGGCCGTACTTTATCACCTACAACTTTCTGAAGCCAGCCTTAAGAACCTCATAGGCAATGACGGAGTGTTTGTCGACTCGTTGACTCGAATCATGCGGAGCGGAACCTGCGACTCTAGGGCATACGCAGTCATGTTACTAAAGTCCATGTTTGAAGTTGCTGATATTATTCAACTGTCAAGATTGAGGAAGGAATTGTTCGTTGAAGTAGTTCGACTTCTGCGTGATCAAGTCTCACAGAAGGCAACGAAATCTGCATTGAAACTGCTTATCCTTGCCTGCCCAATGGGTCGTAACCGAGTCAAAGCCGTGAAAGCCAGTGCCGTGCCGGTCTTGATCGATCTTCTCCTTGATTCATGCAACAAAAGGCAGAGCGAAACGATCCTTTTGCTTTTGGACGTGCTGTGCCAATGCGCAGAGGGAAGAGCCAAGTTGTTGGAGCACGGAGCAGGGATCGCCATTGTGTCGAAGAGGATACTAAGGGTTTCGGAGACAGCGAACGAGAGATGTGTCAGGATTCTCTTGTCCATCTCCAAGTTCTCGGCAACACCGAGCATTGTGCAAGAGATGTTGCAAGTAGGCGTTGCCGCGAAGTTGTGTCTAGTCCTCCAAGTTGAGGGCAGGAGCAAGACGAAGGAAAAGGCGAGAGAGATTCTCAAATTGCATGCCCGGGCATGGAAGAATTCTCCGTGTATTCCTGCTGACTTCCTTTCTTCTTATCCAGCATGAGAAGAGAATCGGCTTTTCCTATGTAAAACTTCATTTAGAGAGTTCTTTAGATCGGTCAATCGATCGTACACATTGTTTATTTTACCGATGAAAATTACGATATATGGAATCGACATGAATATACTTCTTGATAAATTGGGTGTCGGATTTCCAAACAAGGGAGGGCTGCCTATGTAATAACTTTTGTCGGCCGTTGACACTTATTCACCGTTCATGTTCAGGCATTTCTCGTATTTAGCATTAACATTCATGCATGACAACAAGTGGGTCGTTGTGCATAGTCAAAGGAAAGAATATTGCGAATCAAGGGGATGAAAGAAAAATGATATCTTCCATTGATGTGGTAGAGATTTACGGCCAGAGCGAAGAAAGAAAGAGGAAAGATTGCCTCTTGTTTTGAATAAAAGTTTGGCAACAGGATGGCAGAAAGGATTTGGTCACAAGACACAACGTTCAGCTGGAGGGAGCGAGCCGAGAAGGATTCTGTCTTTAGAATGGAATGGATCCGTCGTATTATGGGGCGCAAAGATTGGTGAGCATGGGAAGTGAAAGAAAGGAAAATATGTATGTTCGGAGGAAATGTGAGCAACGGATCTTTGAGTGGAAGGAAGAAAATCAGTGACGAGAGATGCTCTACCAAATCTTTGATTTCCCACCGTCTCAGTAGTTGAAGAGGGAGTTTGCGCCATAAGATGGCAAGCACGGTGGTCATCATGGAAGAGTTTGGCTGAGTAGATTTTCTGCAACTCAGACTGCCTCAGCCCGATGCCCCCACCGGCCCCAACCCCCCGGCACCTACAGATCCGGATCGGCCTTCGCTCCCTTTAATAGGCGCCCGGCGATCTTCCGACAACGTCCACGAAGTTCAGCCATTCCAGGTGATCCCACTTTCCCTGGTGCCCAACAATCGTCGCCACCTGTGCCATTCGTCGCTCAAGCTCTTGCTACCGCCGTTGCAAGGCCCTCCCGGTGAATCTCCAGGCGACACCAGCAAGCCGGACGAGTTTCCATCAATCCTAGTGGATTACCCTCGCGCCTGATCCACTCTAACCACAGACAAGCACCAGATCTCGGCGACTAGCTAGGGAAGCAATCATCAGTTCTTACGTCTCCAGACCAACTCCTAGCGAAGAACCAGCAGGCTACCAGCGAATCATAGTACCACTGACAACTAGACAGTCTTTTGCAGCAAAGTCCAACCCGCCCAACGCTTCTCCGAACCTCTCGCCATTCTGGCGAGCTGCGACAACTGGTCTCACCGCCCACACCATCGAGTTCCGCTGCTGCTCCCGGGTCGCACCTCTTCAGCTGCCACAAATTCCTCGGTGAATTCCAGACAGTACCATTCCCGCCAGCGTGTCTTGTCCCTCCATCGTCGCTGCTCAAGCCGTGCTGGAGTGTCCTTGACAAGCTTTGTCGTTCTTCATTGCAACCACTCTTCGCCGCTGCTGTTCCTTCTTGGCCGCTTCTCTTCTTGTTGGCAGTTCGCTAAGCCCGACGGCTGTACCATTTGCATTTCGTTGCTCTGGTCTTTATGCCTTAGGTTAACTCTAATCAATGTAAGCATGAGGTTTGCTCAAGTTTTGTGGATAGTTAGTTCCAATATATGATATAATTGCACGTCATTAGTTAATAGAGCCTTAGGTTACTGTAATTTGATGCAAATAAGAAAGTTGTCTTTCAGACCATTAGGCACTAAGGTCAAACTGTAAGAGTTTTCATAATATAGACTACATTAATTGATATTGTAATTTACTATTTTTACGGTTACCGTAAAATAGGGTTGGTCTAAGGTAAGATAAAAGGTTTCTTAATTAGTCTAATATGTGACTGGCTAGTGTGGGCCGAGTTGAGCCTGGCCAATAATGATGAAGTCTGGCTGGAAACTTTATATATAGTGCTCAAGTCTCTCCTCCAACCCTAATTCTCACATATATCCTCACCTAAGGAGCGTTTACCTAACGCTAAACGTGAGGGGGCCACCTCATTGAGCCAATGATACGGAGGGTAATAGAGGAGAAGGACTTGTGCCTGGAACATTGTGTTTCCGCTTCCGCTTCAAGAACGATGGATCCTAAAATAGGTGCGTTAATCTTTCTATTCAATTATGTATATTCTTGTTCTAGTTATGGAGATCTTAGGATGTCACAATTTGCGTCCAACATGTGGTATCAGATCAACCATAACTTAGAACTTGAACACATAAAGTTTTTGCCATAATTTGTGATTTTCGAGATTTTTTGTTCAATAAAAATAAAATTAAATCACAAATTTGGACTGAGCTTGACGATACGAGCAAGAAGGTCGGCGGAATGTCGCTGGGGGAGGCCTCACGTGCCCCCACGCGTGACCACGCGCCGCCAGGGTGTTGGAGACACGCCCCACGCACCCTCACACGCTTCCACGTGTGGGGTGCGGCTCGCACGTGCGCTCCACGTGCCGCGCACTCAGGTGGCGCGTGCGAGCGCGTGGAGCGTCGAATCGGCGCGTGGACGGCGGCGTTGGCTTCATATGATCATCCTCTACGTCGTGGTGTATTTATTTTACACGTTTGATGTTTTTATGAATGTGAAAATACATACAAAATCCTAAATACACGTATTTTTAGTGTATTTTTGCATATTTTTCTTGTATTTTCTGTGATTTTGGAAATACAGGTGATGGGTTACTAGTATGTTATCACATAAACATTATGAAGGTGTGATTCATTAATAAAATCAAACTTTATTATAAATTAAAACTGGCTTTATGAGATACAATCAGTATTTGAGCTATGTATTGAGATGATGAGAAACAGTAAAGATTATGAAACTTTTGTTACTCAAACATACTCATTGACACGCTGGTAATCTTTGAATGATTGACATCTTAAGAACTCATGATCAAACTGATTGTACTATTAACATATCTGCTGAATGTGTGTAATGCATATTAGTTAAGTTATTGCATATTGTATCTAAACTCATCTGGTCGCTGGTTAATGTCTATCAAGTTGAATATTTTTTATGATTAAGAAGTATGACAGCATTTACATAGAGCAATTGTATCTACTGTTATAGTTTAAATATTTGATTTTGTATTTTGACTCGATTTATAGGCCACTGGTTGATGCAATGATAATTTGTTACTTAAAATTGGCTAATAAATCAGCTATTGGCATTGGAGTCATGTTTTGCCTTATGAAACTCATGAGCAATAGTTGATAAGTTATCAAGCTTGTCAATCTGGAGTACCATGTATTGCTATTTATGTTAACTTGTGAGGAATCCTTTAGATCGGCATTCTTTTAATGTTGTTTTAGTAATCAGTAATCGGGGTGCACAAGAGATGCTTGCTTCTATGTTATGAAAATTTTCTTGTGTTGCTGTGATCAGTGATCTTATTGGAATCAGTATTTTAGGTTCACTATATATATATATATATATATATATATATATGTATAATTATTTTTTATTAATGGATAAAACAATGTAATTAGCATGATATGTGATTTTAGTAATAACTTGCCTCTATCACTAAAATTAAAATCACATGTATATGATGTATGTGAGTAGTAAAGCTTATATCCCTGGTATGAGAGAGTTTCAAGGATTCAATTAAGTAGTGATTACCAAAGTGGCACGCTTGATTGGGTTTGAGAAATTTTGGTTTCGTATGCTGATTGAGATGTCTCCTAGTCTAATATGTGGTCATACTCTCAAATGAGGTGATTGTGTATTAGTTCATGGAGGGATACATGATGGTGTAGTAGATGATTGATTGATCCCAGTGGTTCATCTGCCCAAATGTGATGAATTCACGAAGATTAGAATATATTATCATAACTGCTATCATGTGGGGAGTGTACAACTGCATGTCATGTATTCTGCTCGAAGGTGATTATATGATTATGCGTGTAACTCTCTGAATGTATACTTGTACGTCAAGTTACACGGTGCTCACATAATGCTAATTATATATATATATATAGCTTATTTTTCAGTCACATTTTCAGTAATTAATAACTTCATTATTATTGAGGTTTTTACTGCTTCAAATTTTAAGTAGTGGACATATGATTTGCTGCTTGAGAAAATAGCAATAGAATTTGCTTACTGTTCATGAAGCGTTTCATTTAGGAACACTTAAAAAGTGGCTTGTCTACTGACTGCACTGCTAAAAGATAATAAAAGTTTTAATGGTTTAAAGTTATGTTTTATCTAATACTGAAATTATGATACATCTGCAAAGATTATGTTTAAGTTCTAATGGCATATACATTTCGTATATGGTTGAAGATGTTGTTTCCAAAATTTTCTATTTAAGGAATAATTTCACACATGTCTAAAGAAAGAATAGAAAAGTTGACAATGTTAATATTATGTTTACTCTTAACGGTTATCTAAAGACTTCTATATATTATTGTGGAAGTAAAATTACCGAGATAAAGAATAAAACAATTACAATTAGTCTTAAAAGGTTGTTAGGCTTAATAGTGGCTGTGAATATATTGGCAAGTATGACAATGCGAAATAGTTTAAATGGTCATTTGTTAAATAGTTGGTAGATTCTGGGCTGCTAACTTAATTACTATGCCTGAAAATCCCGACAAAAAGATTTGGTTGAAAGGTATAAATGCACCATATTGAACATGGTGATGAATATGATTAGTAAAACTAATTTATCCGGTCTTTTGTGGGCTGATATTTTGAAAGTAACATTTTTACATACAAAAGGTGTTTCTTATCAAGTTATTTCATAAACTTCTTTTTGAGTTATAGACTAGACATAAATTACTTGAATCATATTAAATTTAGAGGTGTCATGCAGAAGTGAGGTTATCTAATTCAATATTAAGTATGTTGAAATTTACATCCACTTGGAATTATTTTGTATCTTACTCAGATTGTTCAAAGGGGTATTAATTTTATGACCCTAAAGAAGGTACAAGAATTATGGAATTATATACTATAAAGTTTCTACAGTTCGATGTAATTATAAATGATAGTTGCTCTCAGACTATTATGGATAATATTGCGATGGAAGATCACTATGTCTTTGTCTTTACTTATACAAACAATTGTGGTACAGACAATTGCGGAATCTCCTATACCATAGATTAAACTTGTTGAGTTTCAAGATACTATTCTTGATATAGTCATGATGAAATTTTTCTAAATCTCTCAAGAATAGAATGAAGTGGTTGTAGTTTTGCTCAGGATATTTGTTAGGAAAATATATAGTTTATTTGTAAGAGTATGACTGCAATATCCACTATATGGTTGATTTAGCAACATAAATAAATGTTGTTTCTTATTCTCAATCAAGTATGTGATTAGATGCCATAAAAGATGATAAAGTTTTCACTTTGAAAGAGGGGTGGATAGTTTATAGTGAATAAATAATTATTTCTTTACATATTCTTTCAGAGTGAACGTGGCATTAATAGCTCTTTTTTATTTGGAGTTACGTTAAATAGATACAAAATCTATATAGTGCAACTGGAGGATTTTGCAGCAGATTCAAGTAAACTTGTGTGTAAACTGAAAAGTTTTATTCATAGTTTTTAAGCAAGTTTCTAGACATTATTATTAAAATTTCATAGTATTGTTATTTTGTTCAATTTGGAACAAAGTAATTTAATATATACTGCAAGGTCAGCGGGGAGGAAATTTATTTTCTTATACACTATGTACGTGATATTTTGCTTATTAGTAGTGACCTTGAGGCATGACATCTTTTATCCTTTGTACTGAGATTCGTAAGGATTGTTTTCGCCATATTATATTAGATTTTCTCAGAGGACATTTGCTGATCGCATTTTGGAAATATACAATATTTATCATTACAAGCCAGGAATTGCTTATGTTGTTAAATGTGATGAACTGAATCTATCACATTATTCTTATTTAGATATTGAGAAAATCTAGTTAAATTGTGTACCTTGTGTCAATGCATTTAAAAGTATAATGTATGCTCAAATTTGCACTAGACTAAATATCGTCTTTTCGATGGAACTTCTAGGCAAAAATCAATTAAATCCAGGATGCGATCACTGGATTGTTGTCAAGAAGATTTTAAGGTACTTAAAAATGACAAGAGATTATATGCTAATTTATAGACATGTTCAATTATTGCAGTTAGTAGGGTATTTAGATGTAAACTTTGTTAGCTGTTTAGATGACATGCAATCAATAACGGAATACATATTTATATTAGCAGAAAGTGCAGTAAATAAAATTCTTTATCATCTTCTATTATGTAAGCAGTGTTAGTAACATTCTTTTAGACTATTATTTGGGCTTTTAGGTTCCAGAACCTCATGATGAGTTAATTGTTTTAACTTTATGGATAGATCCATACGGTTGTGTTGAGATAACAAATTTGTAGTATTATTTATTTACTACAGAGGTCTCAAGGGGTCTAAATATATGGTGGTCAAAATTTTTGACTAAAAGGAAACGGTACAAAAATGTGACATAATAATATAACATATATTCATAGATGATATGGTTGCAAATCCACTGATTAAAGGCCTACACCCATATGTATTTGAGCGACATGTCATTAGCATGGGCCTAAGAGCATTATGAGATGATGTTGTTTAGTGGGAGCTATTTTGGCTTTATTTTGATAAATGTATCATCTGTGTTCATTACACTTTGTAACGGTTTGATATGTATCAACTTTTGCATTCAATAAAATATTTTAAATGTGTTGTTATTATGTTGTATACATATCGATAAAGTCTCAATGTATTGTATAAACCTTGAGTGAAAGCTAGGGGCATCTGGTTATTAGTCTTGTCCATATGTCTTATTATACATAAATAAAGGTTAACCGTAAGGACAAGACATATGTGGGTTCATGGAATCATAAAAACATTCTCTAGTGGCACAAGTTTTTTTTTTTTTTTTTTTTGTGACACTTAAGGTAAGAGAATGATGATTGACAAATGGGATCTCTCTATGAGAGATGTTATCCATTTGCCACACTACTATATTGAATCTATATCAATAAGGTTGAGAACATTCGTGACCATGGAAGGCTATGTGTGTATACATGTAGTTACCGCAATGATTCGGTGTTTAAGACTTTATGGGATATGATTGACTATTAAAAATTATCTCTAGACCAAATGTGCACACATACGGTACGATTTCAATTAATATAGTCCAAGTGGGATAATGTAAGAGTTTTCCTAATGTGGACTACATTAATTGATATTGTAATTTACTGTTTTTACGGTTACCGTAAAACATGGTTGGTCTAAGGTGAGATAGAATGTTTCTTAATTAGTCTAATATGGACTGGCTAGTGTGGGCCAAGTTGAGCTTGGCTTGTAATGAGGGAGTCTGGCTGGAAACTCTATAAATAGTGCTCAAGTCTCTCCTCTAACCCAAATTCTCACATGTATCGTCACCTAAGAAGCGTTTACCTAACGCTAAACGTAAGGGGGCCGCTTCATTGAGTCAGTGATACAAAGGGTAATAGAGGATAATGACTTGTGCCTGGAACATTGTGTTTCTGCTTTCGCTTCAAGAACGATGGATTCTAAAATAGGTGCATTAATCTTTCTATTCAATTATGTATGTTTTTGTTCTAGTTATGGAGATCTTGGGATGGTGCAACTTGCGTCCAACACGAACCCCCAACATTGTTTTGCGTGGCTTGCTATGGTTGATTCGCTTTAGCAAGTTATCAATCATGTGATTATTTCCTATCATAACTTGTATTTCGTGAGTATCTTTAGAGTTTAGGGCGCATCCATAACTCAGGTTTATATACTTAGAACAATGCATCTTAATCTAAAATGCGTATAGATTACGAATAATGCATAACTGTTATAATAATATAATATAAAAAAATTATTAGGGTTCAATCTAGATTGCATGAAGACTTAGCTTTAATTAGTTGGTATTTTTTTTTTTTTTTTGGGTAAAGGGTAAGAATATATAGCTTGAACGAACAATTACAAAAGATTCAGCACCACAAAACTTGCACTCAACAAGACAAAATGATAGTCAGAGTGAGTGGAATGGAGCCGAATGCAAAAGAGGACGGTAAGAGCGGGCCTGAGGAAGAAGAAACAACCAAAACAATGGCGAAAGGAAAAGGAAAGCAGCGGGAGGCCACAGAAGGCCAAATGAAGCACAATCTATGCCCACATCCGCCAACATAAAAAATGAAGAGCCATCAAGGAAGCACCCACACGGAGGAAGGGTATCTAGACAGCAAACACCAAGCTAGGGCCCTGCCGAAGTAGAAGACTCCTAGCTGAAAAAATGATAGGATCAATACCTCGCCACACCGCAATCTCCAGTTTCTATAAGTATCATCCACACTCCCGAAGGTGGTGGCCTTGTTTCCGACAACTTTGATAAGTTGATTCTTCACCGCTGGAATGGATAAGCGCTACTCTCTAAAGAGGATGTCATTCATATGCTTCCAAATAAAATAACAAAGAGCACCAAAAGAGAAGCGAGCAATGCACTTGTAAAAGTCCTTGCCCGCAAGGAAGGAGACGGCCTAGTTGAGGTTCTCAACCCATGAACTGTTCCGCCACGGCAAATTGCATTTGGAGGCCCAAAGAAGGCGATGCTAGTAGAGATGTGGCATTGAAAAAATAGGTGGTCTATGGAATCCGGCACCTCATTGTAGAAGGGACACAAGGCATTATCTATCATACTATAAGATAATAATAGAGCTTGGGTAGGAAGCTTGCGTTTGGCAATAAACCAAAGGTTTAGTTGGTACCTTGGAGTGATCGAGTTGTTCCATATGAACGTGTGCTAGGAGACTCGAGTCTTCCTCCTCCTAGTCAAATCCCAAGCGGAGGCCACCGTGAACACGTGAGAGGTGTTTCCCTTCCAACCAAAACGATCGGAAAGGTGAGAAAGGGTGGAAAGGGGTTCCACCCAAGAGTCCAAGACCAACTCGGTCAAAGCTCCACGGTTGGTGAATAGGTCCGTCACCGTCACTTGCCTAGATAGGCCAGATGTATATATGGCTGAGTCCGGAAAATACAAGTTCAGAGGACCCTTGGGGTGCTAGTTATCAAACCAAAGGGACACTGAGTAACCATCCCCGATTTTCTAATAGAAGGAGCTTTGAAACTCAGTCTTGAGTCGGAGGATCTTCTTCCAAGCCCATGAACAACATGTCAGCTTTTTGGCCACCCAGAAATTCTACATTTTTGAGAAGGTTGAGTGAATCCATTTGCACCATAAAGATTCTTTATCGGCAAACAGGATCCATATATGTTTTAACATGGCGGCATTGTTATGCTCCCGAAGCCTACGGATGCCAAGGCCCCCTCTTCTTTTTGGGCAACACATGTCTTTCCATGAGACCTTTGCATACCCTCTTCCCAACTCCGGGCATTTCCATAGGAATTGTCTAAGAATTTTTTCGATTTCATCCAAGACTGTTGCAGGTAAAATAAATACACTAGCCCAGTATGCTTGGATGGCATGAAGGACTGACCTGATCAACTGTAGCCGACTGGCGAAACGAGACATCCGCATTCAGAAAAAAGAAAAAAGATAGTTATTAATTGCATTACATGCATCATTCGCATTATATATAGTTCAATATTAATGGCTAGTTCATTAGTTCAAATATAGGGTCCTAGTAAGTTGTTTTCGTAAACATAAAAAAACATAAAAATACAAAAAGCATTTATTATAGTAAATTCATTAATAATTAATTCAATAGCATTTCATATAGTAAATTCATTATAGCATATTATACATGACATTTAGGACTTTATGTTAGCTCATCGATGCATATTAGATTAGGTGCATTAATTGAGTCACGTCCATGTTGCATTTAGGGAGTTCATTTCATAAACAATAAAGCCCAAAAGCAATCAGTTGACATTGCATCTGGATTACCACTTATAGCTTAGATCATGTATTAGTCATGTTCATCAAAATTTTCACGAATAAAAATGTATTAATTATTGCATGTTTGTTTCCTAAGTCTAAGTCTGGTTGCTCATGCATTCCATGTTTTTAAATCTTTCCAATAATGTATTTATTATTTTGATTATTAAATGCTACTTAATTGTTGTGCACCCATATAATCACCTCTCACATATTAGTGGCATAAGATAAAAACTGGTAAAGACTTATGTAAAACATTTTCGAAATAAAGAAAAATGTATCATGTTAGATTAATTTAGAGTAATCAAGTTCCCGAATTCATAAAAAATTTCCCAAAATAAAATGTAATCTCACATTTTATTTAGGTGTCTAATCCACTCATAACTTAGATTAATTGCATGTTGAATTGAGTTACAAGTTGAGATTGATAGGACTTGAGAGAGTTTGTGTTTATCATTTTGCTTGATGGTTCACCTCCAAGATGGTTGTAAATTTCTAACTATCCATAAAAAGATAAAAAAAATGAATGATGTTCCATGACATGATTAGTCATTCTTATCATCCATCTTACATATGTTAATATGAGCGATTTACATGTCAAAACCCTATGTATGGTGAGATAGAAGTTCTCCTCGAACGCTTAGTGGCTGCAGCGCCGCGGTTGACAGATGTGCAAGCGTCACGTACGGCACCCGCCATGCACAAACTTTTTCTTTGCCTCTCTCTTCCTCTATGACCGTAGAGTCGAAGACAGTAGAAGAAAATATATACCAAATACAGCAAAAAGACAAAAGAAAAGGAGAAAAACTTAAACAACACCGGCGGCTTTGACGTGTTTGCCATTTTGGATCATTATTAGACGATTGTTATGATTTTGTAGTGTTGTGTTGAATATATAAATTAAAGAAAATCTCTCGATTGACGGAACAACATATGACGAGGTTGTAATAAGTTTGACGTCTTTTATGGCGGCCAGTGGGCACTACTTACTTCGAATACTATCCCTCCCTAAAACCACGTGATTTGACTTCCACTACTCTTCCTATTTGATAAAATTTGTTTCTATACTCCGAAATAATTATTTCTGTTCTTTTGTTATGGGAAACAAAAAATGAATAAAAAATTATTTTGTAAAATTTTTGTTTCCAAAAAGATTTTTTTTTTATTTTTTTTGTTCCCAAAATAGATTTAAAATAAAAACAAAAAGTAGAAAAAAGTAACTTCTTATTCAATGAACAATTTTTAAAATCTATTTTTTTTTCTCTTTTCTCTTTTTTCTTTTTCTTTTCTTCTTCCTTTTGGTGAGTCGCCGGCCTTGACCATGATCGGTCTAGCGATCGGCCGACAAGGGTCGGCAACCTCGTTGGAGCGTCACCGGCCCCCCGAAGACGTCAAACCACGGCGAGGCTCGTCGGCTCGAGCCTTGCCGTGGCTAGGCGAGGTCAACCTCGCCCAAATCTAGTGAGGACGAGCTCGCTCAACCACCGGCGAGGCTCGGACTCCTTAGCCAGCCGGGCTAGGCTAGCCTCGCTAGGCTAGGGCGAGGCCAATCTCATGTTGCTTGGGCAAGGCCGGGGCTCGCCGTGGCCAAGCTAGCCTCGGCGAGCTTGCGGGCCTCACCCCGGCCTGGCAAGGCTCCAAGAGCTTGCCGCACCTCGCGTAGTCAATTGCCGGCCACCACCGTGGCCGGCGATTAGCCAAAGAGAAAAAGAAAAAGGAAATAAATAATAAAAGAAATAAAAAAAAAAAAAATTAAGAATCTTACCAAAAGTATTTCTATCAAGAAATAGAAATTTTGGGAAGTTAGCAAACACGTTTTTTTTTTGCCCAAAATTGTTCCCAAGAACAAAATCAGAAAAAATTATTTTTGATCAAAAATTGTTCCTTGGAACAAAAGTATTCTTTTATTTAGTAATACTCCGGGGAACACTTGTTTCTGTTCTTTTGTTCCCTAGGACATAAATGCGTTTGGTAATTTTTTTGTCCTAAAAAATAGATTTGGAACAAAAATAAAAAAAACAAAAACAAAATTGTTTATTGTTCTTAGGAACAACTCAATAAACAAGCTTTTCTTTTCTCTTCCTTTCTTTTCGTTTTTTTTTCTCTTCCTTTGACCTCGACAATGGCTGATGATCGGCCAAATGAGGCCTCCCAAGCCTCGTCGTGGTTGGGTGAGGCTCGACCTAGCCCAGATTTTGCGAGGCCAAGCCTCGCCGCCATCGCAAGGTCGATGTCACCCGCGGTGGCATCGCCAGATCTGGGTGAGGCGAAGCTTCACCCGACCACCACGAGGTCGATGTCTTTGGGTTGGCGAGGCTGACCTTGCGATAGCTAGGCAAGGTCGAGCCTCATTGGTGTCAGGGCAAGGCTCGACCTCACCTAACCACCGTGAGGTCGGCGTCCCTTAGGTGGGCGAGGCCGAACTCGCGGTGACCGGGTGAGGCTTGGCCTTAGCAGATTTGGATGAGGTCGCCTCGTTGGCTCTCATCCGGCCTTGCCCGCCGCCCAGCCATGGCCACCTATTAGAGGAAGGAGGAGAAGAAAAAGAAAACTATAATAAAAAAATTAATAATTTAAAAGAAATTTGAAGTCACAAAAATATTTGAGGTTATACCAAACATATTTTCATTTTTTGTTTTGGGAATAAAATTTTATATACACTTTAAAATACTCAGAAACTGTTATCAAGAACATAAATAATATATATATATATATATATATATATATATATATATTTCTAAAAGAAATTTTTCCCGAGAGTGGCAACGTTATCAAATTTGCCTTAATCCTCTGTCCTACCTCAGCTATGAGGTCTTGTCTAAACGGCTCTTGACGTTGTTTTCTCTTCAAATATGAATGGATCGAAAGAAGAGGGGGGCTTCTTTTTTGCTGGGAGAAGATGTGACGTTCACATTTCCATGAGCACCTATTCATTGACTATGATAGACATTGTAAATTATATTTTTGTTGATAGTGGGATCTTATAAATTATAATTAAGTGGTTTATTCTTTTAATGTACAAGTGGCTTAAGATTCATTAATTATAAATTTCCATTGTTTGTCATCCAACTTATAAAGTCCAAAGTCCAACGTTCAATTTCTTTTCTTTTTGTTGAGATAAAGTCCAAAGTCCAAGTAAACAATTGAACGCGTGGATGGAATTTTTAATAATTGCGGAAAAAAATTAATAATGAACAAACACATTCAAATTTACGTGCCCTTTCGAGAGTTCTTCATGATTCTTAATTTATTTAAATCTTATTTGTCGCACAAACCGAAAGTTGTTTTTTTGTTGAAATATATCACATATCGTTTGATTATTGAATTTATATGCTTTTTATATACACAGTCTCCTTCCTTCCACTTATTTGCATGAGTTTTTGGGTTGAACTTTTTAATGGGGTAATGATGATTATACATGTGATCTATATCCACTTATAAGCTTGCCACTTTGGAAAACAAAAGGATGATGCGATATTTGGACAAGTTTTTAACGAGGCTTAGTTTACCCATTTATGAAATTGATAATTTTTAACTAACAATATATTAGTACTTGGAAAAGTGGAGCAAGGCCATTTTTTTTTACCTTATACCAAAAACAAGAGATAAAAAATTAGGTTTTCCTGTACCATGATTTCACTTCTTTATTTGGTCCACCCAAGTCAATCACTAGGCTAGTGTATACGTTGCATAAGGTCGATAGTATTACACTCTAGGCAAATCTAATAATTTAACAATGATTGCCATAATCCCATGACCTAGTTCTCACAAAATCGGCAGGTGGATAACACGTAACGTACAAATTAATCAAAGTTAATTTGTTATTAGTATGTCAACACTGTGTTGCATTGCATGACAAATCGAGAATCATTTCCTACAATCAAAGGGCAAGACAATTCAATTCTTCATTCCAACTTGATTTATCCTAGAGGTTTGAGAAGATCATTTGATTGCACTCTTAAGCCTTTTCTTGCAACATGTTGACACCTAAATTTTACCGACCCAGTCATGGATTTTTTTGCATAAAAAAGAGGTTAATTTTAACCCCTAAAAGAAGAAGAAGAAAAAAATGCATCGAACAAATAAAATAAAATAAAAATTGAGGGAAATTGATTTGATTGATTATGCATAAAAATTTGAAATTCTAATGAGTATTCGGATTTTATTAAATGCAAAAGCAATTTAAAAATCAAGTGAATAAAGGGCAATAATTTTTACAAAATGGAAGAAATTGAAGTAAAATTGGAATGATTGCGAAATCACGCTCCGATTTGCGAGGCGATTTAATGCAACAAAAGATGGAAATTCGAAAGTTGCTATAAAAACGGCCGTTTGGGAATCCCTCTGAAAAGGAGCCACAATTTTCGTGTCGAATGGGAGGGTGGTTTCAGAAAAATCGACAAGAAAAATTCGAAAGCTCTTTGAGAAGAAAAAGCAAAAGTCAGCCAAAGCAAGGGAGACAGCGACGTGAACAGAGAGAGAGAGAGAGTGACGTGCAGCAGAGAAGAAAGAGAAAGAAAAAGAGAAAAGGGGACTGTTCATCGTCTCCTTCGTGGAAGCCATCCGACACCCCCTCTGTTCGCTACTGCCCAGGCTGCCGTGACCGAGCTCCTGCGCTGCCGGTCTCTTCGCGCCACCACCGTGCCAGCGCCATCCAACAACGGCAGCCGAGCCACCAGCCCCCGCCGCGTCTCGCCAGCTTTCTCCTGCGTGCTCGCCGCTGCCCCTGCTCTGTCTGCAATCAGCCCAGCGCTGCGCCTGTCGCCGACGCTCGCCGGCCCGTGCTTGCCTCTCCGCCCGCCGGTCACTGCGCCCCCGCGACCCTCCTGCTGTCCGTCTCCCGAGCCGGACCGCAGCCCCCTCTGCTCCGCCGCGCCGTCCCGCCCTGCCGTCTCCGCCCAGCAGCCTGCAGCCCGTGACCCAGCACCCGACGCCGCTGTCTGCCACTGTTGTTAAGGCTACAGTAAATAGCAGCAGCTCAGCCACTAATAATGCCATCAAGAACAGGAGGAGGAAAGCATATGAGGAAGAAGCAGAATATATAAATGCTGCCGAGAAGTGTACAGGAAGAAGAACCACTGTTAAAAACAGAAAAGAAAAGAACATAAAATAAGGGTGATGCTACGGATTGTATTGTTGCATATGAATAATCTGCGAAGCTTGTAAAGCCAAGAGCTCTCTCTCTGAGCTAGAGCTCTCTGTTTAGCACTCTGTTTTTGTACTCTGCTTCTTCTTTGTTTTTCCCGGTAATCAGTTAGTTTTTCTCTTCAGTTAGGTAGTTGTATCTTCTTCAACTGTTCAATACCTGTAGAACAGATTCTTGAGAGAGAGCTAATGTAGATATAAAAGGAAAACTCTCATGATGTAGATTTCATGAAGTTGAAATAACAGAAGAAGCATTTTCATCTCTGTTTTCTCTCATTTTCTCTCCATCACTTCTTGTTCATAAAATTCTTCAACTGTCCCGGACACCTGCACCCGAAGCAGCTCGTCATCACCGCTGCCCTCCGCCTGAGCGTCCCTGCCGTCGCGCTCGTCACCCCCGACGCCCGCGCCAGCAGCCCGCGCTGCCTCCGCGCCGCTCATCACCGCGCGTCCGCTCCTCACCTGCGCCTACATCGACCCCGCGCCGCCGCGATCCCACGCCCTCGCCGTTCAACCTGCCGCACCTCCGAGCACCAGCAT
The DNA here is from genome assembly GCF_016545825.1 of Eucalyptus grandis. Classification (NCBI taxonomy): domain Eukaryota; kingdom Viridiplantae; phylum Streptophyta; class Magnoliopsida; order Myrtales; family Myrtaceae; genus Eucalyptus; species Eucalyptus grandis. The sequence goes on along the minus strand of NC_052612.1, from coordinate 47,343,483 downwards.
CGTCACTGCCCAAACGCCCGCGCTCCGGCCCTTTTTAAAAAATAAATAAATAAATAAATAAAGTCAACATAGTTTATTTTTTTTATTTATTTTTTTTATCATGTTTAGTTGTAATTGCTTAAATTGAAACATTGAATGTTTGTTCATTTTATGAATATTGTAGGCATTAACCTAGGGTTTTGCCCAAAATTATTATAATTACTAATTTGATTCATAAGATGTCGGATCATTTTTTAATTATATTAATTTTTGTGCTTTTTAATAGTATTTTAATTGTTAAATCATTATAATTATTAGTTTAATCCGTAAGATTTCAGATCAAATTTTTAATTATTTTGAGCTTTATGTTGTGATGTTTAGGGTTCTTGTGAGATAACAGGTTATTTTTTTCGATTATTTCAATCATTTATTTGTTGAATGTCTTGATTATTTAGATTTAATGTTTATTTGATAATTACTTGCCTTGGAAAAACAATAAAAATTTTAAAAATTTTAAAAAAATCAAAATCTTGCATCAAAACATGTAGGCTTAGTAAATTAGACATGTAGCTTTAGTAAATTAATTTTTTAAGGATTATATTTTAGGATTGCATTTTTAGATAATTTTTTGAAATAGGTTAGGTTTGGACCTAAATAACTTTTTTTTTATATATAAATAGGGTTTTAGATAATGTTTGCACATTTTAATTATCTCATTTTTTCTATAAATTTTTTTTTTCTAAAATAGAATAGGGTTTAAGTCAAATTAATCCCTAAAATAAATTAAAAAATTATTCATTTTAGATAGTTTAATTAGGATTTTTATTAATTCCGAATTTCAATAAAAATACAAAAATATTAGGTGCATGTTAATTAGTTTTCATAATAGATTGATTTAATTAGGATTTATTTGTTAGTAAAATTAGGTCATGTAGTTAAAAATGCATTTTTATAAAAGAATTCTAATTTTGAAGAAAACCCAAGAAAAATTGTTTGCTTTGTGTGATGCAATTTATTTTTATTTATTGAATGTTTAATAATGGTTGAGCACCCGTGTGATCATCTTTTGACATGATAGTAATTTAGATTAAAATAAATCCAAGCTACGCAAAAATATTTTTAAAAAATAAAAAGAAATGGTAGAAAAATGTATTAGAAAAATCTAGTGTAATCAAGTGTTCGTACTCATAATTGTTGGAGTAAAATAATCCTCTCATTATTTTACTTAGGTATCTAATCGACCTACCATAAATCAATTAGTGACGACTCCTAGTTAATAATCTTTTACATGTCAAATATTTGAACTTTAAGTGGCGAATGGTATGGATTTGGGAACCCAAATAAATTTAAAGACTTAGTAGTTCATTGACGTAGTTTTAGGTGGTGCATCCGAAATTTAGATCGCGACATAACGTATAACCTTGAATGGTACAATTTAAGATTGATGATGTTTCTCTAGTTGACTTTGTCGGCACCGTAACGTGCAATTTAGAGTGGACTAAAACGGAGGAGTTCGACACCCTCACGATCAAAAAGAGAGAGAGAGAGAGAGTCAAAAGGCGTCGCCAAAATAGCACGTGCTCTTTCCTTCCTCCTTCACCAGTCTTTATCCGACCTTAACCAAAGCTTCAGACTATTCTAGTCCAAGGAAAGATCACGTGCTGTCGCCAACCAGTCTTTATTCAACCTTAACCAAAGCTTCAGACCATTATATTCCAAGGAAAGATAACGTGCTATTTTTGGCGACTCCTTTTGACTCTCTCCCTCTCGTTCATGGTTTGTGTGTGTTTCGCGTAAACCCTGTTCGAACTTATCCGTGTTTTGACCTTCTCGCTTTTGAATCTCTCGTCCTCCCAACTTCATATATAAAACACTCAAAACCCGCCCAAATCATCTTCAAACCCAGCTGAACTCAACCAACTCCATCAAATCGTTCAAACCCTTCTTCTTCTTGGAGGGATTCATAAGCATTTCTCGAGCTCTTCTTCGCCCTTCGCCCTTCGCCCTTCTCAAGTCTCTCTCTCTCTCTCTCTCTCTCTCTCTCTCTCGCGGGATTAAAAGTTCTTCGTCTCTTTCGCGATCTAGTTTCAATACAGATGGAGGAAGTCGAAATTCCCTCGTTCTTCGTATGCCCGATTTCTCTCCAGCTAATGAAGGACCCCATCACGGTGCCGACTGGGATAACGTACGACCGCGAGAGCATCGAGAAGTGGTTTTTCTCCGTCAAGAAAAGCACGTGCCCCGTGACGAAGCAAGCGATTCCAGACTGCGAATTGACGCCTAACCACACGCTCCGGCGGCTCATCCAGTCATGGTGCACCCTCAATGCTGCGCACGGCATTGAAAGGATTCCGACCCCAAGATCTCCGATAAGCAAGTCCCAGATTGCTAAGCTCCTCCGTGAGGCCAAGTCCCCGGAGATGCAAAACAAGTGCCTCAAAAGACTACGGTCGATTGCCACCGAGAACGCCACTAATCGATGCTGCATGGAAGCCGCTGGTGCCGCCGACTTCTTGGCAGCACTAGTGAAAAATGAAACCTCCGCGTCCAATTGTGGCAGTTTAGAGGTCACAAGTAGACCGCTTGATGAGGCTCTGGCCTTACTATATCACCTACAACTCTCGGAAGCCAGCCTTAAGAATCTCATAAGCGACGGCGGAGTGTTTGTGGACTCGTTGACTCGAATCATGCAGAGCGGAACCTGTGACTCTAGAGCATACGCAGTCATGTTGCTAAAGTCGATGTTTGAAGTTGCTGATATTATTCAACTCTCAAGTTTGAGGATGGAATTGTTTGTCGAAGTAGTTCGACTTTTGCGTGATCAAGTCTCGCAGAAGGCAACGAAATCTGCGTTGAAACTGCTTATCCGAGCCTGCCAGATGGGTAGGAACCGAGTCAAAGCCGGGAAGCCAGCGCCGTGCCAGTCTTGATCGATCTTCTTCTGGATTCACGCAACGAATGGCAGAGCGAAATGATCCTTATGCTTTTGGACGTGCTGTGCCAATGCGCAGAGGGAAGAGCCGAATTGTTGGAGCACGGAGCGGGGATCACCATCGTGTCAAAGAAAATACTAAGGGTTTCAGAGACAGCGAGCGAGAGAGTGTCAGGATTCTCTTGTCCATCTCCAAGTTCTCGGCGACACCGAGCATCGTCCAAGAGATGTTGCAAGTAGGCGTTGCTGCGAAGTTGTGTCTAGTCCTCCAAGTTGAGGGCACAAGCAAGACCAAGGAAAAGGCGAAAGAGATTCTCAAATTGCATGCCCGTGCATGGAAGATCTCTCCATGTATTCCTGCTGAGTTCCTTTCTTTTTATCCAGCATGAGAAGAGAATCAGCTTTTCCTTTGTAAAACTTCATTTGTATAGTTCTTTAAATAGTCAATTGTACACATTGTTCATTTTACTGATGAAGAATTCGATACATGAAATTGACATGGATATACTTCTTGATGAATTGGGTGTCGAGTTTTCCAAAAAAGGGAGGGCTGCCTATGTAATAACTTTTGTGAGCCGTTGGTACTTAAATTTCGCCAGTCATGTTCAGGCATTTCTCCCATTTAGCATCAACATTTTTGCATCACAAGAAGAGGGTCGTTGTGCGTAGTCCAAGGAAAGAAACTTGCGAAAATGGGAAACGAATTAGGCGAGTCAAGGAAATGAACGAAAAATAATATCTCCCATTGATGTGGTAGTGATTTACGGCTGTTGGAAATTGTGATCCAATTTCTGACATGGAATTCTCCAGTCCAATCTAGACAACTCTAGTGGACATGAGATACAAACAATGAAAAGATAACCAACAAGTTGCCATCTTTTATGTGTTTTAGAACACTCCATCTTATGTTACTATAAAATAATAGTAACTATTTGTAGAGAAGTCTAGAGACTTCCTCCACCAACTTTGGCAGGAGCAAGTACTCCATGTTTTGGGTGGGAGCTAACCATAAAAACCACATCATGTAGTTCCCTCACCAACACCTCTTTCAACTATTGTAAAATTATTTCCAATTAATGAAACTATTTCCCATATCCCATGTTCTTTATCCTTCAATTATCCTAGTTTATCCCTTCTCCATCCACTACAAATTATATTATACACTTGCACACAACATCACTAATAAAAAACTATAACTAATATCAAAACCATGCTTCCACACGCACACATCCAAAATTTTCTAACAACGGCCATATCGAAGAAGGAAAGAGGAAAAATTGCCTCTTGTTTTGAATAAAAGTTAGGCAGCGAGATGGCAAAAAGGATTTGGTCACAAGACACGACTTTCGGCTGCAAGGAGCAAAGCAGAGAAGGATTCTTTCGTTAGAATGAATCTCCAGGCGACGCCAGCAAGCCAGAGGAGTTCCCATCAGTCCTAGTGGATTTAGGTCGCGCTTGGTCCACTCTCACCTCCGATGAGTACTGGGTCTCGTCGGTTTTTCTCCGCGAATAACTAGGAAAGCAATCTTTAGTTCTCACGTCTCCAGGCCAGTTCCCAGTGAATCATAGCACCACTGACAACTCGACAGTCTTTTTCAGCACAGTCCAACTCGCCCAACGCTTCTCCGAGCATCTCGCTATCCTGGCGAGCTGCAACAACTGGTCTCACCGCCCACATGATTGAGTTCCTTTGCTGCTCTCGGGTCGCACCTCTTCGGCTGCCACAAATTCCTCGGTGAATTCCCGCATACCATTCCACACTGGCGTGTCTTGTCCCTCCACCGTTGCTGCTCAAGCCATGCTGGAGTGTCCTTGAGAAGCTCCGTCGTTCTTCATTGCAATCACTCTTCGTCGCTGCTGTTCCTTCTTGGCCGCGTCTCTTCTCGTTGGTGGTTCACTAAGCCCGATGGCCGTACCATTCGCATTTCGTTGCTCTGGTCTTTATGCCTTAGGTTAACTCTGATCAAGACAAGGATGAGGTTTGCTCAAGTATTGTGGATAGTTAGTTCCAATGTCTGATTTAATTGCATGCTATTAGTTGATAGAACCTTAGGTTATTGTAATCTGATGCAACCAAGACATTTGTCTTTCGGACCTTTAGGCACCGAGGCCGAACCCCCAAAATTGTTTTGTGTGGCTTGCCATGGTTGATTCGCTTTAGCGGGTTATCACATGTAATTATTTCCAATCATATCATGTATCTCGTGAGTATTTTTAGAGTTTAGGGCCCATCCATAACTCCTATTTTAAGGTTTACGTGTTGGAGAAATCTTCTTGAAGTCTTTTGAAGTTGACAAAACGTTTCCATCAGTCTAGTCTGAAGGCTTGCAGACTCTGCTCTTTAAAGTCGAAGACCTCCTGGATAGCCAGACTCAAGACTCAAAGTCTATCCTCATTGACAGTCTCTAATCCGTTGAAGAAAGGTTATCCAATCGGATGTTTCGTTAAGGATTTAACCTTATCAACCGGAGAAGATCTCATGGCTGGAAAAGACATAACGGAGTCCTTTGATTGATCGAAGATTGACTCGATAATTGAAGATCTGGTGATTGCCTAAATATTATTGGAAGGTTCTACTTATGGAAACCGAGATCCGATTGTATGGGCGAACGGATTGATGGGCTATCAACACGTTCCTTTAATAGCTCGAACAATCTTCCTAATTGATTCTGTCCAACGGGTAGATTGGAGGAATTCCTTTTGTAAGTGCCAACGGTATGATGGCATAAAGGAGTATATAAGGAAGACGGTCTTAGTTGTTCAAGGCGTGCGCGATAGAAGAATTCCAAAGTCTGAAGCTCCTTTTTGTTTAGACAATTACTCTGAGTGAATACTTGTATACAAAAGAGAGTCTATATTTGTGAGAAATCTTGAGGAGGTGTGGTAGAACATCTACACTGTAGAATCAAGGCAAAGCTGTGCTGTAACTTCTCTTTTGTTCATAGTGGAATCCAGCCAATAGGCTATCAGTGAAGAAGAGTGGACGTAGGCTTGATATAAGCCGAACCACTATAAACCACGTGTTCAATTTTCTCTTCTCTCAGTCTTACTTTGATTATTGGTTGTCTCAAATCCATCAACTGTCTAGTATTGTGCAATTATCGAAGAAAAATCTTTTATATACCTATTCACCCCCTCTAGGTACTCATACTAGCAATATCAATTGGTATCGAGCACATGTACTCACTTTGTTTGAAGTGTTTTACTTGAGTTAAAGATCCATGGCTAGTATGTTGGCTCCGGGCTGGTAGAAAGGCAAAGCAATACCACACCACCCTACTTTGATGGAAAGGATTACAACATCGGAAGAACAAGATGAAAGCTTTCCTACGATCAAAGGATCCTCTGGAATGGGACGTTGTAGAAAAGGAATTACTCTACCACTACATCGAGTCTCCGAAAGAGGGAAAGAAACTGTTGAGACCAGCGGAATGACTCAGGAAGAGATAATCAAGAGACAAGCACTCGATGCAAAAGCAATTTACTCCTTATATTGTGCTTTGTCACCAACTGAATATAATAGAATATCTTCTTGTGTTACAGCAAAAGAAGTTTGGGATAGGTTGCATATCACCTATGAAGGAACAGATCGAGTGAAGGAAACAAGAATCAACATTCTTCTCGGTCAATACGAAGCCTTCAGAATGAAACCAGGAGAATCTATAACTGACATGTTTAGTCGTTTCTGAGATATTGTGAATGGTCTTGAAAATCAAGGTCAACCAATTTCGATCCCATGAAGGTAAACAAGCTACTGCGTGAACTCTCCAAGGATTGGAATCACATAAAGACTTCGATAAGAGAGACGCAAAGAATTATGCCACTATCTCGTCGACGAGCTGATTGGAACTCTTGATCTTATGAAGTGGAACGGATCAATGAAGATGAAGATCCAAAAGGTAAGAAATCCATTGCATTAAAATCAAATGATGATTTTGATGATACAGGTCTCGAAGATGATATGGACGATGAGGAGCTTGCTCTCATGATAAGAAGATTCGAGAAAACTGAATAGAAAAGGAAGAAGGTTCAACTCAAAGAAACAAAGCTTTCAAAGACAGCAGACCAAGTCATTGATGATGAGGAACCAAACAAAGATGTAGTCTGCTTTGAATGTAAGAAAAAAAAAGGGACACATCGGGACCCAACCTCTTCTAAGGAAGAAGAAAGGAAAATCTGAAAGATATCGAAAAGCTCTCAAAGCTGAAACACAGAGTGATACGAGTGTGAAGTAAGTGATAATGAATATGCCAATCTATGTCGATGGCACAATCGGACTCGGACTGGATCGGACTCGGACGGTGAATTTGAGGTCACCGTCAAGAAAAAGGTAAAGTGGTATCTTGACGGATGCTCAAGACACATGACGGGAGACTCAAATTGTTTTATAAAGCTTGCTCAAGTAAATGGTGGAAAAGTTTCATTTGGAGGAAACAGCAAAGGAAGTATTGTGGGATTTGGAACTATGAAAATTGGAAATCTCACAATAAGTAATGTTTCCTTAGTGGAAGGACTCAATTACAATCTTCTCAACATTAGTCAATTATGTGATACTAGTTTCAAGATCTTCTTTCAAGAAGGAATATGTTACGGAATCGGTAAAGACTCTACTCGATCTTTCATGGGTCGAAGACATGGAAACATCTATCTTCTGGATGTGAAACCAAATGAATCGCAATGTTTTATCTCAATTCAAGACGAAGCAAGCTTATGGCACAAAAAGCTTGGTCATGTCAACATGAAGCAATTAGCCAAAATTTCATCAAAGCAGCTTGTTCGAGGACTACCCAAATTACCTTATCAAAAGACCGATCCATGCACTCCATGTATTGCAGGAAAGCAGGTAAGAAATTCATTTAAGCCAATAAATCATGTCTCTACTAATCATGTTCTACAGTTGCTGCATATGGATCTCTTCGGACCAACCATAACACAGAGTATTGGAGGTAAGAAATATTGCCTAGTAATTGTGGACGATTACTCTCGTTTTACTTGGGTATATTTCCTTGCAAGTAAGTCAAAACCTTCTCGTATTTTGAAAAATTTGCTAAAAAGGTTCAAAATGAAAAATGATGTGTTATCTCAAGTATAAGAACAGATCATGGAGGTGAATTTGAAAATCAAGATTTTACAAAATTTTGTGATGAATCTGGCTTTAAGCATGTGTTCTCCTCTCCATATACTCCTCAGCAAAATGGAGTTGTGGAAAGAAAGAACATATCTCTTCAAGAAATGGCTAGAACTCTCTTAATTGAAAGTAAGATTTCTTCACGATTTTGGGCTGAAGGCTCATTTCAACAGCTTGCTATATTATCAATAGAGTCTTCTTAAGACCTATTCTAGAAAAACCCCTTATGAGTTATTCAAAGATAAGAAGCATATTGTTTCATACTTTCATGTATTCGGTTGCAAATGTTTTATATTGAAAAATGCAAAAGATCGAGTTGGTAAGTTTGAAGAAAGATCGGATGAAGGTATCTTCCTTGGATATTCTACATCAAGCAAAGCCTTCGAGTCTATAACAAGAAGAGCCGGTCGTGGAGGAGTCAATGAATGTCGATTTCAAGACTCAACGCAAGATGAATCAAGTCGAGACTCATCAAGAAGAGTCTGAACTTGCTCAGACCTTCCAAAGCTTACAACTCAAGAAGCATCTCGGACTGGAAAACCAGCATCGGGTTGTTCGTGAAGATCCAAACAAAGAGAGATCATCAACCCAGACAAATCAACAAATAACTGGAAGCATAAGTCCAGTCATCCCAAAGATCTTATTATCGGCGAAATTAATGAAGGAATTCGCACCATATCAAAAAGAGGAGAAGAGTCTAGTGCTGTGGCTCTCGTTTCTGAAATTGAACCAAAGAGCATAGAAGAAGCTTTATCGATGAAAGCTGGATTGAAGCTATGCAAGAAGAGCTCGAGACAGTTCAACATTAATGATGTCAGGAATTGACATCCAAACCAAAAGGTAAAACATTATTTGAGCTAAATGGGTGTTCGAAACAAGATGAATGAGAAAGGAAAAGTCATACGAAACAAAGCAAGACTCGTGGCCAAGGGATATACGCAAGAAGAAGGAATAGACTATGATGAGACTTACGCACCAGTAGCAAGGTTAGAAGCTATTCGACTATTACTTGCATTTGCTTGTTATAAGAATTTCAGGTTATTCCAAATGGACGTCAAAAGCGCCTTCCTAAATGGATTTATCCATGAGGAAGTTTATGTGGAACAACCACTAGGGTTTGAAGACCCAAAGAAGCCAGACTCAGTCTTTAGACTGAAAAAGGCTTTGTATGGTTTAAAGCAAGCACCTCGAGCTTGGTACGGCCATTAAGTAAGTTCTTAATACAAAATGGTTTTGTCAAAGGTAAAGTAGATACGGCTTTATTTATCAAAAAGGAAAACAAAAGTTTCTTACTTGTTCAAATATATGTCGATGATATTATTTTTGGATCCTCTAATGAAAATCTGTGCAAGAAATTTTCTAAGTCTATGCAGGATGAGTTTGAAATAAGTATGATGGGAGAGTTAACATTCTTTCTTGGTCTTCAAGTAAAACAATTGAAGGAATGAACTTTTATTTATCAAGAAAAATATGTTAATGATATTGTCAAAAGGTTTGGACTAGAAAAGTGCAAAAAGATCGACATACCGATGTCAAGTTCTTTGAAGATAGACAAAGATGAAGAAGGGAAGAAAGTTGATCAAAAGGCTGTACGGGAGAATCATTGGTTCACTTCTTTATCTTACTGCTTCTAGACTCCGACATTTTGTTGAGTGTTTGCATCTGTGCTAGGTTTCAATCGGATCCTAGAGAATCCCATCTCGGTGCTGCGAAACGTATCATTAAATACGTTGCTTCATCATCAAGCATCGGTCTTTGGTATCCTAAGAAGGAGACTTTAATCTTTTGGGATATTCGGACGCAGATCGGCCGGTTGCGAGTTGATAGAAAGAGCACTTCGGGAACTTGCCGTTACTTGGAAGCGGGGCAGTGTCTTGGTTTTCAAGGAAACAAAGCACTTTGTGTCTCTTTCAACAACGAAGCGAGTATGTAGCCCTTGGAAGCTGCTTTTCGCAAATTCTATGGATAAAACAACAGCTAAGAGACTTTGAAATTGAAGACTCATGCACAGAGATTAATTGCGACAACACCAGCGCTATCAACCTCACTAAAAATCAAATTCTCCACTCAAGAGCAAAGCATATAGAGATTCGACATCACTTTATTAGAGACCATGTTCAAAATGGAGATGTTTCAATTCAATTTGTTGACTCAAAGAACCAATGGCGGATATATTCACAAAGCCTTTGGAGAAAAATCAATTTAAATCTATCCGTTCTAGACTCAACATTTTGAGGTATGAAGATATCAAAGTCTAAAGACTTTCAGACTTAGACTTACAAGACTTTATCTTTAAGATAGTCTTGGTACGACCGTCAGACTGTAAGTCTTTCTCTCTTGAATCTCATCTTGAAAAGGTATGATCGTCAGACTGTGTTTAAATTGTTGCTATATTTAATTGACGTAATTATTGCATCGTTTCATTTTCAAAAGGAAGTTATTTTGAAATTGCTATTTTGCGGAAAAATACAGTTATTTTGAAAAGGCATTTTTTTTTCCTTTGTGACGTTCGTTTATCTCTCTTTTTAACCGATCGAGCACTGTCGATTCCTCTTCACTTTACTCTAAAAAACCCTAGAAAGCATCGATCCTCCATTCCCGTTTGTCTTCTTCGTTTAATCTTCAAAAAGTTGTCATCTTTCTTGGGAAAGTCAAGCAAGGAATCTTCCAAAAACTAAGAAATATGTCATCTTCAAGAAAGTCTTCGAGAATCGCAAGCGGGGACCACGGCGAATGAGTGAGGGCCTACGCACTTCAATCTTACTGAAGAAGAAGTGTCTCCAGAACAGCAACCGAGCCCACAACATTCTCAGCAGCGTCATTCTCCTCCATCTAGTCCTCGAGGCGTTGATCATCAGCAACAGGAAGAAATCATCGAGGATGCAAACCCTGTAAGAGTTCAAAAGCCCACTTATATTTACCAGCTATATCGTGCCTTAAAAGGAATTCGTACTCCTTTGAACTATATTGATGATTTTCTTAAAGACAAAGGACATGGGAACAAATATATCTTTTAACGAAAAATGGAAAGTTTGGGAATTGCTCGTAAAGGGGTGGGTGAAGAAACCCTTGCAAATATCCCAAGTGATCCTCGTGATTTGGGGGCCGAATCTGTAGATGGGAATGATGATGACAAATTGTACACGTCAATTTCAACCGAAAATGGGTGTTGCGGTTGCAAATCAAGGAAAAATGGGAGATTTGTTCGGATCGAAGGAACAAAGGGATGCGTACTCGAAATTGTCAAGCATGGGGTCATAAACCCTAGGAGTGTGGATTTTGATTTTCTGGATGCTTTGTGAATGTGAACTTGAGGGAAAAGTTCGGTTATCTTCAACTTGAAAAGTTACGCTCGACACTACGGAGGCGTATGCTGAATTAACTGCATACTTCTATTCAAATCTTAGCTTTTTGGATGCGAATAGATTCTCTTTCAGCGTTAAAGACCAGGACTATGTTGCGGATATGAATATGCTTTGGCGGATGTGTTAGGAGTTGAAAGAGGAAGATATCAACCAATCAAAGTTTCCATTGCTCGGGCCACACTGAACCCGGTGAAGGACAGGAAAACAGGATGAAAATATCACCTACTTAAGGATGAGTGCATTCAACATCTTGCTTCACAAGATTGTGATTAATAGCCTCCGACCGAAATCAACTTCCAAGACTCGATGTTTCAAGTTCGGAGGCCAGGCGATGTATGCCATCCTCTTTGGGAAAAGGTTTTCTCTCCCTCATACTTGTTATGTTTCACATGTATAGAGCAATGATGAAGGACAGAGGTCAACTCCTTATCCAAGCCTTGTTACGAAGTTATTCAAACATCTGAATATTCAGCCTCCGCAAATCTTTTGTGTTCGACCATGCGATCATATGGTGGTAGGACTGAAAATGGCGACCAAAATGCGTCTGGAAGGAACCGAGCAAGGAGTTGGAGAAATTCAAGGAGAAAACTCCTACCAAACATCATCAAATCTCTTCTGCGGCTAAAAGAAAGGGAAGGAGCCCATGGTTGCTCCATCCAAGAGAAGAAGAGCTCTCCTCGTTGAGGATGAAGATGATGAGGAAGACATCACCATCTCTGCAATGGCTTTGAAGAATTTAAGTCATCCTTCCCACGAAAGAATCGGAACAAATGACGAAAGAAGCGAGAGGAGAAGGAAGAAGAAGAAAGAGAAGCTGAAAAAGAAGCGAGAGGAGGAAAGACCTGAAGAAGAAAGAAGAGAAGAAGGAGAACTGAGGAACACTCTTCTCCACTGTAGGCATGGAAACGGGGGAGATCGGGAGAAAGGAGTGAAGTCTTCATATCCCGATGCAAGTGAAGGAGTCGATCGTTCACTGCAGACCCGGAGGATGTTTATGCCTCTCAATTTCCGGAGGAAGGTCATGAAGTATCATCGCCAAACCTGCGAAATTATCTTTGATCTACCATCGTCTGCATTTACTCCATCGAGATAGGGTCAAGCAAGTACTCGGACTGATAATACAGAGATTTTCGCGAGAATCATGGATATTCTCTTGGAGATGCGAGGTCAAATTTATGCCTTGGGATGCGAGGTTCAAAGCTTGAAGAATGAAGGTCAAGCTTCTTCCTGTTCATTGAATGATAAGATGCAAGCCCTCTCTGTTCAGAATCAGGCCAATGCCAAGAGTGAGGAGATTGCACAACTGAAGGAAGACTTTAAAAGGCTGGAAGGCATCATTCAGTCTATGGAAAATTTCCAGCTTGTCCGCGTTCCCAAGCAATCTTGACTACATCTCAACCTTTTTAATGCTGACAAAAAGGGGGAGAAATGCAAGATTTGAACAAACTTTCAATTGCTTTCAATTGTTAAACTTTGTGTTGGATTATTTTATTGTTTGAACTCTGTTTGACTTTGTTTTGTGTCTGGATGAGAACTGAACTAGACTTGGACTTGATTGCTTCTATTAACTAGTATTGATATCTTATGGATGGCTTTATCGTATACTAAACTAACCTATTTTCTGTGGTTGCAGATTCTAGTGTTATTCATTTAAGCCATTTATCTCTATAAGATATGCATATGTGTTTGAGAAATGTTTTGCAGGTCAAAGTTATCCAAATCTGCAGGAAAGTTTTGTCACCATCAAAAAGGGGAGATTGTTGGAGAAATCTTCTTAAAGTCTTTTGAAGTTGACAAACGTTTCCATCGATCTAGTCCGAAGGCTTGCGAGACTCTACTCTTTAAAGTTTGAAGACCTCCGGACAGCCCAGGACTCAAGACTCAAGTCTATCATCATTGACAGTCTCTAATCCGTTGAAGAAAGGTTATCCGTAACGGATGTTTCGTTAAGGATTTAACCTTATCAACTGGAGAAGATCTCGTGGCTGGAAAAGACATAACGGAGTCATTTGATTGATCGAAGATTGACTCGATAATTGAAGATCCGGTGATTGCCTAAATATTATTGGAAGGTTCTACTTATGGAAACCGAGATCCTGATTGTATGGGGGAACAGGATTGATGGGCTATCAACACGTTCCTTTAATAACTCGAACAATCTTCCTAATCGATTCCGTCCAACGGGTAGATTGGAGGAATTCCTTTTGTAAGTGCCAACGGGTATGATGGCATAAAGGAGTATATAAGGAAGACGGTCTTAGTTGTTCAAGGCGTGCGCGATAGAAGAATTCCAAAGTCGAAAGCTCCTTTTTGTTTAGACAATTACTACGAGCGAATACTTGTATACAAAAGAGAGTCTATATTTGTGAGAAATCTTGAGAAGGTGTGGTAGAACATCTACACTGTGGAATCAAGGCAAAGCTGTGCTGTAATTTCTCTTTTGTTCATAGTGGAATCCAGCCAATAGGCTGTCAGTGAAGAAGAGTGGACGTACGCTTGATATAAGCCGAACCACTATAAACCGCGTGTTCAATTTTCTCTTCTCTCAGTCTTACTTTGATTATCGTTTGTCTCAAATCCATCAACTGTCTAGTATTGTGCAATTACTGAAGAAAAATCTTTTATATATCTATTCACCCCCCTCTAGGTACTCATACTAGCAATATCATTACGTACTTAGGACAATGCATGTTAATCTAAAATGCATATAGATTAAGAACAATGCAGCCGAATCCCCAAAATTGTTTTGTGTGGCTTGCTATGGTTGATTCGCTTTAGCACGTTATCAGTCGTGATTATTTCCATCATAACATGTATCTCGTGAGTATCTTTAGAGTTTAGGGTGCATCTATAACTCATATTTTAGGGTTTACGTACTTAGGACAATGCATGTTAATCTAAAATGCATATAGATTAAGAATAATGCATAGCTTTTATAACAATATAATAAAAAAAAATCTCATTAGGGTTCAATCTAGATTGCATGAAGACTTAGCTTTAATTAGTCTCATATTTTATAATATACGTCATTTAGAAAATAATATATATAAGGTTAACTATTAATTGCATTACATGCATCATTCGCATTATATATAGTTCAATATATGTGGCTAGTTCATTAGGTCGCATAGAGGATCCTAAGATTTAATCTGCCGTTTTCGTAAACATAAAAAAAAAAAAAAAACAAAACAAAAAGCATTTATTATAACTTGCACAATAGGATTAGTCCATGATTAATTTTATCTCATGTCATAGCATTTACGACACATCATGTCATTATCTTTAATAATTAATTCAATAGCATTTCATATAGTTTATTCATTATAGCATAGCATACATGACATTAGGACTTTATGTTAGATCATCGGCGCATTAGGTGCATTAATGGAGTCATGTCCTTGTTGCATTTAGGGAGTTCATTTCATAAACAAGAAAGCCCAAAAACAATCAATTGACATTGCACCTAGATTACCACTTATAGCTTAGATCATGTATTAGTCACGTTCATCAAAATTTTCATGAATAAAAATGTATTCATCATTGAATGTTTGTTTCCTAAGTCTAAGTTCGCGGAATCCCTTGTCTCGATGGGTGACAAATAGAGATCCATTGCTGGTTGCTCATGTATTCCGGGTTTTTTTTAAATATTTCCAGTAATTTATTTACTGTTTTGATTATTGAATATTACTTAATTATTTGTGCATCCGTACGATCGCCCCTCATATATTAGTGACATAAAATAAAAACCGATTAAGACTTGATGTAAAACATTTTCAAATAAAAAAAAAGTACCATATTATGGTAATCAATCTCCGAATTCATAGAATTTTCACAAAAAGTAAAATGTACGCCCCCATTTTACTATAGTGTTTAATCCACCCATAACTCATATTAATTGTATGTCAAATTGAGTTATAAGTTGAGATCGATAGGACTTGGGAGAGTCAATTCTTAGCATTTTACTTAGTAATCTATAGTAATCCCTGATGGTTCACCTCTGAAATAGTTGTAAATTTCTAGCAATCCATGAACAAATAAAAAATGGAAGATGTTCCACGGCATGATTAATTATTCTTGTCCTCAATCTTAGGTACGTTAATATGAGTGATTTACACATCAAAACCCTATGTACGGTGAGATAGAAGTTTTCCTTGAACGGTTTGTGGCTGCGCCGCCACGGTTGACGGATGCGCAAGCGTCACGCATGGCCCCCGCCATGGGCCATGCACAAACTTTTCCTTTGCCTTCTCTTCTTCTATGGCCGTAGAGTCGAAGACAATAGAAGAAAATAAATACGAAATACAGCAAAGAGACAAAAAAGAAAGGAGCAAAAAGTTAAACAATACCAGCGGCTCTGACGTGTTTTCCATTTTGGATAGTTATTGCACGGTTGTTAGGATTTTGTAGTGTCGTGTTAAACGTATAAATTAAAGAAAATCTCTCGATTTTCAGAATAAAAAATAAGATGAGATTGTAGTAAGTTTGACATCCTTTACGGTGGGCACTGACAGATTTCGAATACCGCCCCTTCCTAAAATCATGTGATTTGACTTCCACGACTCTCTCTGTCACTCCAGTCTCAGTCGCTAACCCCTCTGTCCTACCTCAGCTATGACGTCTTGTCTGAACAACTTTTGATATTTTTCTCTCTTCGCACATGAATGAAGAGAAGAATGAAGGTAATTGTTAGGTCCAGATGGATCGCCTAAAAAGGGGTGAATATATGATATTGCGAAAATTAAAGAATTTAAAACAAACATTGCCCAAATATGACATCTAATGACAGAACAAGTAATGTAATTGACTCATTCGCAGGTAAAATAAAAAGAGTAAGAGATCGAAAATTACATACAAACGATTACGGTGGTCCGGCTTTTGCAATCTAACTTCTATTCTCTCGTGTTGACAGCCGATTAACTGAATTCCACTAAATGAATCTATTAAAATCAAAATCGGAATAATGAGTAGTCAAGCTCATGTGAACAAACCCTCGCACATTCCCAATCTCTAAAAGAGTATACAATATAGCTCACAGAAATGAAAAAATAAGATTGAAGATCATTCAAGACTTAGGAATTATAAACTTCATAATTTCAACTTCTTATTCATTTTCAGCATCTTGACCTTCTTATATAATCCTCATTATCCAAGGTGATCATTAGACATTTCCCTAGAGGATCGCTCAGTTAATCTACCTATTGAACTTAAACTTTGTTAGAAAATCTGATTGTAGGTTGCTAAGATTGAAGTCTCTTGTTGATTTTGCCACCCATACAACAGATGGAGTTTCCATAAGAAGAGTGCTCCAATTGGAAAGAATATTTTGCCTCTTGTAGATTGATTTATCCAAATCTTGCTATATTCCACCTTGAGAGATTTGGATTGATATACTTTCCTTCTTAAATAGATCTTTTAATTCTAGGAAGGAATCCACCAAATTTCCAGCCGTTGCACGAAGATTATTTTCCTGATCAATATCCTAGAGTATCAAATATTAAGGATATGAACTTTTGCATGACTTAGAGTTTGATTTTCTAAATTTAATGAGTAACGTCGGATAATGCTCATCAGAGTTTCTATTTGGAACTTACTATCAGAATCAAAGAATGATTAAAGAAATTTTTGTTAATCATCAACACTAATCAAGGGAGTTTTCCTCAACATAAATTACCAAAATAGTCATAAACCTATCATAATTTTTTCAATCTAGTATTAAATCTTTTGCATTTATACTAATTCAATCCATGCAATAAACTTTGACCTGTCGACCCTAACGTGTATGTTAGCGGTGCTAGTTATCTAGTCAACGCTGATGTGTCAAATTTTTTTATTTTTCCAATTTTTCAAATTTTCTTTTTTTGTTTTATCTTTTCTTCTTCCTTTGGCAACTGGCTAGAGGTTAAGGCGAGCAAGGTCAACCTTGACAGCCACTGGGGTGGCAAGGGTGAGGTCAAGCTCCCTAAATTTGAGAAGGGTGAGCTTGACCTCACATAGCGGCGGCAAGGCTCACTCTTGCCCTTGCCATCACGGCGCTAGACGAGGCTTGTCCTCACCACCCCAGCGGTCGATAAGGTTGACCTTGCCACCCTAATGGTAGGCGAGGTCAACCTTGTTGACCTAGCCTTTGATGGGTAGCCGCACTTGCCGGAGGAAGAAGAAAAAGGAAAATTAAAAAAAAAAATTAAAAAAAAAAATTGAAAAAAATGTATTAAAAAATTAACACTAGCTAACCAAAATTGGACAAATGGATTATATTGACACAAATGTAAAAGATTTAGAATTGAATTAGAAAAAAAAAAAAAAAAAAAAAAGAGGTTTATGATTGAATTGAAAAAGTCACAATATATTAAAGTCTATTTTAGTAATTTTCCCCACTTAAATGGATCGAAAGGGGTGTCTTCTTTATTGCGGAGGGAAGATGGGATGTTCACATTTTTATGAGCACCTTATATTATTCGTTGACGATGATAGTCGTTGTAAATTATATTTTTGTTAACAGTAGCATCTTATAAATGTATATTTAAGTCGGTCATTTTATATTGTACAAGCGGTTTAAAGATTCTTTAATTACAAATTTCCATCATTTGTCGTCTAACTTATAAAGTTCGAGTCCTGTTAAATAGTTGAACATGTGGATGGAACTTTGGCTGAGGACGCGGAAAAAATAAATGATGAACAAATTCATTCAAATTTACGTGTCATTTCCAAGAAATATTAAGTGGTTTCTTAGCTCATTTAAATCTTACTTGTCCGCACAGATGTAAAGTTATTTTTGCTTGATTATAATGTTTATATGCTTTATATATATATATATATAGTCTCTCTTCATCTATAAACATGAGGTTTTTTGTTGAACTTTCTAACGGGATATGAGAGCTAGATATCTAGAATTAAGGACATTTTTTGAAAACTAAAAGATTAACAATGATGGTCAACAGTCATTAAAAAAATAAAATAATGACGGTCAAAATCATGTGACCTAGTTCTCAAATGATCGACAGGTAGATAGCACGTTGGCATTCAAATTGATCAGGATAGTTTATCATTAGTATGGCAGCGTTGCACAGCATGACAAATCAGGAATAATTTTCTACAACTAAAGAGCAAGACAATTCAATTCTTTATTCTATATTCCAACTTGGTTTATCCTGGAACTTTGAGAAGATTGTTTGATCGCACCTGCATACCTTTTCCTGCTACGTACAACCATGAATATTCCAATTAAAGACTGACGATGTATCCAGTTGACTTTGGGAAGAATTACCAAAAAGTCCTAAACCTATTGCAATTGTGCCAATTCAGTCCTAAACTTTTTTTTTTTTTTTTTCCAATTTAGTCCTAAACCTTTTACTTTTGTTCCAATTTAGTCCATCCGGCCAAAATTGGTCGGCCGGTGCTGACGTGGCAGCCGGCCGGCGCCGGCGTGATTTTTTTAATAATATTTTATTTTCAACATTTTTTATTAATTTTTTTTCCTTTTTTTTTTTGCCTCCTCTTTCTTCCTCCTTCCTTGGGCTCTGGCGACCGGCCAAGCTGGCCGGTCGGCGGGTGAGGCGATCCGGCGGGCGAGCCCTGCCGGATCTCGGCAAGGAGGCCTCGCCGGGCAACGCGAGGCGAGCCCCCTCGCCGGATCGCGAGGCTCGCCTCGCCCGGCGGCGCGTCGAGCCCTCGCCGAGATCCGGCTAGGGGGCTTCGCCATCGGCCGGGAAGCGAGCTCACCTCGCGATCGCCGGGCGAGTCGAGCCCTCGCCGGATCCGGCGAGGAGGCCTCGCCGGACGCAACGGCGAGCCCCCTCGCCGAATCCCGGTGAGCGCTCGCCTCGCCCGGCGGCCGTGAGTTGAGCCCTCGCCGGATCCGGCTAGGGGCCTCGTCGTCCCTCGGCGCGAGCTCGCCTCACGATCACGGGCGAGGTGAGCCCTCGCCCCGGACATGACGGCGAGCCCCCTCGCCGGATCTCGGCGAGGCTCGCCTCGCGCGGCAAGCTCGCGCCTAGCGACGGCGGGGTGAGGCAAGCCCTCCACAGACGCGACGGCGAGGAGGGCTCACCGTCACGTCCGGTGAGGAGGGCTCGCCATCGCGTGCGGCAAGGCCTCCTCGCCCCGTCGGATCGCCTTAGTTCGGCGACCGGCCAGGCGGGTCGGTCGCCGGAGCCCAAGGAAGGAGGAGGGAGGAGGGAAAAAAATTTTAATAAAAAATTAATTAAAAAATAAAATATTATTAAAAAAAACTCGTCGGCATCGGCCCGCCACGTCGGCCACCGCTAATTTTGGCCGAATGGGTGAATCTGGAACAAAAGTAAAAGGTTTATGACTAAATTAGCCAAAAAAAAGTTTAGGCTGAATTGGCACAATTACAATAGGTTTAGGACTTTTTAGGTAATTCTCCCGTTGACTTTGCCGGAACTGAAACGTGCAATTTCTAGAGTAGAGTTAAACGGAGGAGGTCGACACCCTCGCGATGTTTTAGAGGGAGAGAGAGAGAGAGAGAGTCAAAAGGTGTCGCCAGAATAACACGTGCTCATTCATTCCTCCTTCGCCAGTCTTAGAGGACTTTTCTTTTTCTTTTTTTAGGTGGTATTGAAGCTTCAGACTATTCTATTCCGAGGAAAAAGCACGTGTTATTTTGGCGACTCCTTTTGACTATCCCTCCCTTCTCCCCCTCGTTCATGGTATGCGTGTCTCGCGTGAGCCAGGTTCGAACTTATCCGTGTTTTGACCTTCTCACTTCTGAAATTTCTCATCCACCCAAGCTCATATATAAAACCCTCAAAACCCGCACGAATCATCTTCAAACCCAGCTGAACTCAGCCAACTCCATCAAATCGTTCAAACCCTGCTTCTTCTTGGAGGGATTCATAAGCATTTCTTGAGCTCTTCCTCGGCCTTTGCCCTTTTCAAGTCTCTCTCTCTCTCTCTCTCTCTCTCTCTCTCAATACAGATGGAGGAAGTCGAAATTCCCTCGTTCTTCGTATGCCCGATTTCTCTCCAGCTCATGAAGGACCCCGTCGCGGTGCCCACCGGTATAACGTACGACCGCGAGAGCATCGAGAAGTGGTTGTTCTCCACCAAGAAAGGCACGTGCCCCGTGACCAAGCAAGCGATTCCAGACTGCGAATTGACGCCCAACCACACGCTCCGGCGGCTCATCCAGTCGTGGTGCACCCTCAATGCTGCGCACGGCATCGAAAGGATTCCGACCCCGAGACCTCCAATAAGCAAGTCCCAGATTGCTAAGCTCCTCCGTGAGGCCAAGTCCCCGGAGATGCGAAACAAGTGTCTCAAAAGACTGCGGTTGATTGCCACCGAGAACGCCACTAATCGATGCTGCATGGAAGCCGCTGGTGCCGCTGACTTCTTGGCGGCACTAGTGAAAAATGAGACCTCCGCGTTCAACTGTGGCAGTTTAGAGGTCACAAGTAGACCGCTTGATGAGGCTCTGGCCGTACTTTTTCACCTACAACTCTCTGAAGCCAGCCTTAAGAATCTCATAAGCGACGGCGGAGTGTTTGTCGACTCGTTGACTCGAATCATGCAGAGCGGAACCTGTGAGTCTAGGGTATACGCAGTCATGTTGCTAAAGTCGATGTTTGAAGTTGCTGATATTATTCATCTCTCAAGTTTGAGGATGGAATTGTTCGTCGAAGTAGTTCGCCTTTTGCGTGATCAAGTCTCGCTGAAGGCAACGAAATCTGCACTGAAATTGCTTATCCGAGCCTGCCTGGTGGGTCGGAACCGTGTCAAAGCTGTGGAAGCCTGCGCTGTGCCGGTCTTGATCGATCTTCTTCTTGATTCATGCGACAGAAGGCAGAGCGAAGTGATCCTTATACTTTTGGACGAGCTGTGCCGATGCGCAGAGGGAAGAGCCGAGTTGTTGGAGCACGAAGTGGGGATCGCCATCGTGTCGAAGAAAATACTAAGGGTTTCGGCAACAGCGAGCGAGAGATGTGTCAGGATTCTCTGGTCCATCTCCAAGTTCTCAGCAACGCCGAGCATCGTGCAAGAGATGTTGCAAGTAGGCGTTGCTGCGAAGTTGTGTCTAGTCCTCAAGTTGAGGGCACGAGCAAGACCGGAGAAAAGGCGAAAGAGATTCTCAAATTGCATGCTCGGGCATGGAAGAACTCTCCGTGTATTCCTGCTGAGTTCCTTTCTTCTTATCTAGCATGAGAAGATAATCAGCTTTTCCTTCGTAAAACTTCATTTAGACAGTTCTTTAGATAGGTCAATCATTTGTACAAAGTGTTCATTTTACTGATGAAAGTAACGATGATATATGAAATCGACATGGATATACTTCTTGATAAATTGGGTGTCGGATTTCCAAACAAGGGAAAGCTGCTTATGTCCAAAAATCGACCATGCGAATGAAAGAACGCAAATCCATTTCAAAAGCAGGAGACTTTCGACTCTTGTATATTTCTAGCGATTTAAGAAAAGACCAAAAAAGAATGCTGTTTCACGACATGGTTAATCATTCTTGTCATCTACTTTTCATACGATTGTATGAGTGATTTACATATCAAAACCGGGAGAATTGCCAAAAAAGTCTTAAAAACTTATTGCAATTATGTCAATTTAATTATAAACTTATTTTATTAGCCAAGTGAATCTTAAACCTTTTACAATTATGTGAATTCAATCTATCCGATTAAATTTGACTAGTCAGTGCTAATGTGGACATCGATTAGTGCTAGTTGTTTGACTGATGCTAACGTTGACAAATTTCTAATAATATTTTATATTTTCGAAAATTTTTATTTATTTTATTTTAATTTTTTCTCCTTCCTCTTTTGGCCTGTTGTCAAACTAAGATGACCTGATGGCCAATGGCAAGATTGCCTTGCCATCACTAGGCAAGGGCGAGCTCACCCATCCACTAGCAAGTCTCGCCAATGGTTTGGCAAACTCGACCTTGCCATTACAAGGAGTGGGCGAGCTCGCCTATCCACAGGTGAGGCTAACCTCACCCGGCGACAATGAGGCTCGCTAGGGGTTAGGTTGGCCTCACCCAGTGATGGAGAGGTGAGCCAAGCCTTGCCATTGGTTGGCAAGGTGACCTCAGTCTTATGACTGGCTAGAGGAAGAAGGGGGGAATGAGGAAAAAAAAAGAAAAAATAATATTATTAAAAAATTATCGCGTCGGCGTCGTATCGGTCTTGTCAACCTCAAATTTGAACGGATAAATTGAATTAACACAATTATAGAAAGAATATAACTTAATTGGTTAAAAAATAAGTTTGGAACTGAAATGGTATAATTGTAACATAGGTTTAGGATTTTTCCGATAATTTTTTCTATAAAGATCCTGTGAACGATGAGATAGAATTTGTCCTTGAACGCTTTGTGGCAGCGGCGTTGCGGTTGATGGATGCGCAAGCGTCACGCATGGCCCCCGCCACGCACAAACTTTTCCTTCGCCTCATCTTTTGTGGCCGTTGAGTAGAAGAACGAAGAAGAAAATAAATACCAAATACAGCTAAAGACAAAAAAAAAAAAAGAAAAAAAGAAAAATTAAACAATAACAGCGGTTTCTTTTGGATGGTTATTAGACTTAGATACGTCGAAATGGATTATTGACCAGTTTCTTCATAATATGCATAAATTGATTAGTTATATTAAGAAAATGGGTTATAAATGGATTTAAACATAATATTTATGTTAAATGAATTATAAACGAATTGACAACTTACTTAAATTCAATACATCTTATCCATTGCCCTTATTTGATTTCACGGCTATTCACTTCACACTCTTGCCTTATTTTGAGTATAAATGATCATAGACTTGGTTAAATATAAAAATATTTTAAATATACATATAAGGTCGGATATGGATTATTAAAAACGGATTCGATGGGATTAGATCGGCCATCTGCTTGACGAGTCTGACCACGCGTTAGAATTTTGTAGCATCGTGTGAACACAAAAATTAAAGAAAAATTTGTCGATTTTCAGAATATTAGCATAAGCCGTGGTTGTAATAAGTTTGACGTCCTTAACGGTGGGCACGGACTCCCTTTCGAATGCTGTCCGTTCCTAAAACCACGTGATTGGACTCCTGCGACTCTCCCTGTCACTCCAGTCTCGGTCACTGACCCTCTGTCCTACCCCAGCTGTAGCGTCTTGCCTGAACAGCTTTTGATCATCTTTTCTCTTCACACACAAATGGATCGAAAGTGGGGTCTCTTCTTTACTGCAGGGAGAACATGGGGACGTTCACATTTCATCGAGCGCGTACTATCATTGACTACGATAATTATCGTTCACTTGGTAAAAGCAGTGGTCATTATAAACTAAAATTTCTTTATACGTACCTTGAACTATTGAGGTCGTTTGAATTCATAATTAAGTCATCATCATAACTGACTGATAATCTGAAGATTGAATCACATGTTATGATTTTTATTTCACCATTCAACTTTATGTTTAAAGTCTAATTAAACGGCCACAACAAGTCGACGGAGTGTTAGCTAAGCACGGAAAAGATTAATAGAAGAGCAATTACATTAAAAGCATCGTACCCTTTGGAGGAATCCTAATAATTCTTAATCTATTTAATATTATTTGTTGCACAAACCTAAAGTTACTTTATATTAAAAACAAAGCGGTCCAGAAAAATAAAAATAAAAATAAAAATGATGCAATCTCTTGACAAGTTTTTGATGAGGATTATCTAACCCAAATTTTCATCATCTATGAAATTCATATTTTTTTAATTAAAATGTATTTTTATTCGGAAAAGTGAAGCAAGACCATTTTCTTATAGTTCCTTAACAAGGAAAAAAAAATTAGGTCTTCTTGCACCATGATTTCACTTCTTAACTTTGTCTACCGAAGTCAATCATAAAGCTAGAGGTTCTTTTATATTTTTCCTTTTTTTTGCGAATACAACAATTAGAACTCTTAAATTAATTGAGATATCTATACCTTATGCTTTTCTTATCTTTTGCCCAAGAAGAAGAAGAAGAAGAAGATTTTTAACCTTAGATGAATATTATAATGAAACTAACAGTTTCATGCAAACCTTATAGATGAAAGATCATGTTGTTGCAAAAAGTGGAAGATTATTTATGAGAAAATAATGTGTTGCCCAACCATGTGAAAGTTAAATCTCATGTTACCCAAGGTAAAATACTATGACAAAAATGAGTGAAGGAATTGTGGGAAGTAAGGCTACCTCAAGTACCTACAGAGTATTCGTATTCTTTTTGAATTTATGAAGTATATATTTAACTTATGATGTAAGTAAAGGATGTATTACATAATTGACATCTAGATATTTTGAATTTTAGGAAATTTTTTGAAGTTAATAGATTAATATGTAAGAGTTTTCCTAATGTGGACTAAATTAATTGATATTATAATTTATTGTTATTTACGGTTACCGTAAAACAGGGTTGATCTAAAGAGATATAGAAGGTTTCTTAATTAGTCTAATATGGACTGGCTAGTGTGGGCCGAGTTGAGCCTGGCCCGTAATGAGGGGGACTGACTGAAAGCTCTATAAATAGTGCTCAAGTCTCTTCTCTAATCCTAATTCTCACATGTATCATTACCTAAGGGGCGTTTACCTAACGCTAAACGTGAGGAGGGCCGCCTCATTGAGCCAGTGAAATGGAGGGCAATAGAAGAGAATGACTTGATGCGTGGATCCCCTTGATATATGTGGGTAATCCTTTTTTTGCTTCCGCTTTATGTTCGATGGATCCCAAAACAGGTGCGTTAATCTTTCTACACAATTATGCATGTTCTTGTTTTGGTTATGGAGATCTTGGGGTTGCGCAATTTGCGTCCAACATAATAATGAAGGTCAAAATCGCACAACCTAATTCTTAGACGATGGATAGGTAGATAACACGTAACGTTCATATTAATCATAATTAGTTTGTCATTAGTGGTGCCCGCACTGCATTGCATGATAAATCAAAACCATTTTCCACTACCAAAGAGCAAGACAATTCAATTCTTCATTCTATATTCCAACTTGGTTTAATAAATTGAGATATAATAACAAATTGTTGTATTCATTACTCCAAAGGATACATGAGAAGTACAAAAATTTCCATAATATAGCAAATCAAAGCTGAGCAAAACCCAAAATACAGATAAAGCCAAATCTAGAAAACAAGGAGTATCAACAAAACACCGCTAGGGAAGCATGTATTCGTTTCATAAGAATGGATTAGTCAATCAAAGTAATCAGCAACCAATCATCATATCTCGCATATCACTAATGATGAGCACTTGCTAGTAATTTCTTCTCCACTAACTATGCCTAGATTTAGTTTCCTCTATATCATCGTCGTTTAGAGACAACCAAAGCAGATTGAAGAAAAACAAATCTAACATCTAGAAGAGCAAATTTTCGAAGTTCAGCTCGACTCCAAAGCTTTTATGATCATCATTGAAACTAAAGGTAGAAAACCCATACACTAGCAGAACACAATATGACAAATCCCCAAAAACATTACCAAACTCTCAGATTTCCATCGGGAAATTCGGAGAGGAAAACTCCTAAATCTAGAGAGAAGTCAAACTGTCGCATCTAGAATTAGTTTGAAAGAAGATATCTTCCAATCTAAATTGATAGAGAAGAAAAACCAAAAAAGAACAAAAAAATTCAAACAAAATCAATAAGAGAGGGGAAACCCCACATGGTTGAAGATTGAAGAAGACGATGGCCAGAGAAGAGAGGGAGAGAAAAAGACTTCATGGCGAATTGTCATATGAAAGTTCGATAAGATCATTTCATAGCACTTTTGTGCCTTTTCTTACGACGTATTAGCCATGAATATTACTACAATCTAAGATTGACAATGTCTCTCCAATTGACATTGTCGGCACCGAAACATATGGTTGAAGATTGAAGAAGATGATGGCGAGAGAAGAGAGGGAGAGAAAAAGACTTCGTGGTGAATTGTCATCTAAAAGTTCGATAAGATCATTTCATAGCACTTTCGTGCCTTTTCTTACGACGTATTAGTCATGAATATTATTACGATTTAAGATTGACGATGTCTCTCCAGTTGACATTGTCGGCACCGAAACGTGCAATTTTTAAAGTGGACCGAAACGGGAGGAGGTCGACTTCCTCTTAATCTTGTGAGAGAGAGAGAGAGTCAAAAGGTGTCGCCAGAATAACACGTGCTATTTCCTCATAACAGTCTGAAGGTTAAGGTTGGAAAGGAAAGAGCACGTGTTATTCTGGCGACTCTCTTTTGACTCTCTCTCTCTCTCTCTCTCTCTCTCTGTCGTTCATGGTGTGTGTGTTTCGCGTGAGCCCTGTTCGAACTTTCTTATGGCAAGCTCGATCTGTAGGTTTCTAAAAAGCCAAGAACTCTTTGGCTTTGTTAATGGTGATGTTACACCACCTACTCGAATGCTGCAGAATCTAGTTGGAAATGTTGAAGCTGAGGTTGTAAATCCAGAATATACTGACTGGATAAAAACTAGGCTTAATAATTGGCTTAGAAACATCTTATGAAGTGTGGCAGACACTCTTGAATCGATTCACACAAAAATCAGCAGCAAGAGAGTTTGAATTGAGGGGGAAACTTCAAGGCTGTCAAAAACATGATCGAGATCTTCTAGTCTATCTTCGAGAATACAAGGGAATATGTGATCAGTTAAATGCTATTGGGAAACCGGTAGATGATATAACCAAGCTATTTGCTACCGGAAGGATTAGAGCTGAGTAGAAAATTTTGAACAACAATATACTTCTCTAAAACCTCAACCGGAGTATGATGAGGTAATTGCACAATTAGAAAGGTTCGAGTCAAGATTGCAGAACTACTCTAGAACACAAGTTAACCCCAATATGGCTTACTTTGGGCAAAGATATCCTCAAGCTCAGTTCAAAGAAACTACCGATAGAGGATATATTCCTCAAAATTTAAGCTTTGCTGCTCAACGAGGTAATTACAGAGGAGGCCACAGTTATGGAAGAGGACGTTCTCTTAATAACAGAGGCCGTGGATTCAGATACCCTGGAGACAACTTAGGTTACAAGTTTAGCAATGTCAGCTATATGCAAGAGAATCAGAGAACCAAACCTTATTACAGTTCTTCTGAATCTGGTTTCACTTCTGGATTTCGTCCCTATGCTGGTCCATCACAGAGATACCAAGAAATAAAATCTTATCCTTCAAATCTAACTTTTCCAAGAATGTGCAAGATGAGAAACCGATTAACAACATAAAATTAGAATGTCAAATCTGCAAGAAACCAGGCCATGATGCTTTGCACTACTGGTATAGATTTGATAATTCGTATCAAGCTGAGGAGATACCAACAGCTTTAGCAGCTATACATCTTGAGGATGCCAAAGGCAGCGAGTGGTATCCAGATACCGGTGCAACTGCACACATTACAGCCAATCCTGGTATGCTTCAAAACTCCTCTGAATACACTGGTGATGGATCACATTTGTCGATTACACATACTGGTAACACATTGTTGCATACTGAAGAAAGTTTATTGCCTCTGAATGATGTTCTAATTGTCCTTGATATAAAGAAAAATCTGTTATCAGTATCCAAATTAACAAACGATTACCCATGCTCATTTGTCTTTGACAAATTTGGTGTATATGTAAAGGACAATTGGACCAACACAACCCTGCTGCTCGGAAGGAAAACTAAAGGACTATATCAAGTGAATTTACAAAAAAACACAAGCCCTTCTAGCTCAAAGACACAGAGCAGTAGAAGAAGATACATGGCATCAAAGACTAGCACACACCAATCTGAATATCTTGAAGTATTTGCAGAATCAAAAACTCATTCAATGTAGCAATAAGATGTTGAGTGTTTGTAGTAGTTGTCAAACTGCTAAGAATGCAGCTTTACCATTTCCATCCTCTGAATCTATAACAACCATGCCCCTACAGAAAATCCACTGTGATATATGGGGGCCATCACCTGTGACTTCATTTCAAAGTTTCAAATACTATGTTCTATTTGTGGATAATTTCTCTCGATACAGCTGGATATATCCATTAAAGTTGAAGTCAGACTTCTGTAAGATCTTTGTTATGTTTCAAAAGCAAGTAGAAAACCAGTTTGAATCAAAGATCAAGGTCTTTCAGTGTGATGGAGGAGGAGAATTTATTAGCCACAGGTTTAAAGCTCATTTGCAAAACTATGGTATAAAACAAAATCTCTCTTGTCCTTATACACCAGCATTTAACGGATATCCGAGAGGAAACATCGGCATATTGTTGAATTAGGTCTTGCCATATTATATCATGGTAGAATTCCATCGAAGTGTCACCGAAGTATTGGGTTGATGCGTTTATTACAGCTAACTATGTCATCAATCTTCTTCCAACACCGAGATTGGACATGCAATCACCACATAGGAAACTATATCACCAAGAGCCAACCTATGATCACCTCAGAGTATTTGGTTGTGCTTGTTATCCATGTTTACGACCCTATGCTCAGCATAAGTTTGATCCAAGATCCCTCACCTGTGTATTCATTGGTTATAGTGATCATCATAAAGGCTACAGATGTCTTGTGCCTTCAACAGGTCAAATATATATCAGTAGAAATGTAAAGTTTGATGAGAAGTTTTTCCCTTTCACTAAGTTGTGCTTGACAAAGTATGCACCTCTTACAACATTATATCGACATGGGCGGAAGAAGTTCGCTTAACGTAATCAGCAAATAGATAAACAATCTCTAATATACTCTATAATGATTCTCATACATATAGCCTCATCTGCAACTCGATAAGAACAATAGTGTCATCAACTCTCAAAGCCCTCCACAGAACTTTATTCCTTTACCGATCAATCAAGACAGACATTTCCACAATGGATACACATGGTGCAGAAACTTCACCAAGATGCAACAAGACACGGATGGTGCTGATTCAAGACAATCCAATAATACGACCAGTGGATCTGAGCAAGTCACCTCTCATGCAACTCAAGGGATTACCTCTGATCATTCAATACAGACACGATCAAAGTCTGGAATTGTCAAACCAAATCCAAGGTATGCATGTCTTGCTGTATATAAGGTCCCTTCTGAACCAAAGACAATTAAATCTGCATTAGCACATGAAGGCTGGCATAAAGCAATGACAGAAGAAATGGAGGCATTATATCAAAATAAAACTTGGGATTTAGTTCCTCGAGCTGATCATATGAATATAATTGGCTGCAAGTGGGTCTTCAAAACAAAACTTGCATATGATGGTAGTCTTGATAGATTGAAAGCTCGCTTAGTTGCTAAGGGATTCCATCAAGAAGAAGGTATAGATTTCACTGAGACTTTTAGTCCAAGAATCAAGCATGCCACAATCGAATTGTTCTGTCTATAGCAAAATGAGACAAGGGCCTATACATCAACTTGATGTTAAAAACGCATTTTTACATGGCACTCTTAATGAAACAGTTTACATGGAACAACCTACTGGATTTCAAGATTCACAGAAACCTTATCATGTGTGTTCACTCAAGAAATCACTCTATGGTCTTCGACAAGCTCCTCGAGCATGGTTTGATAAATTGACTTTCTACTTGAATATGGATTCTTTGCGATTCGGCACGGATCCATCTCTATTCATATATCATCAACAACAAAGATACTTTTTTCGTTTTTATATGTCGATGACATTGTTTTAATCAAGTAGTTCTTTCCAAATACTTTATGTTCTTATTCAGTCTCTTAGCCTCAAATTTCACATGAAAGATCTTGGTCCTTTGCATTATTTCCTTTGGCATCGAAGTCAAACAAAATTCGGATCATTTGTTTCTATGTCAAACAAAATATGCCATGATCTTCTCACTCGAGCATACATGTCTGAAAGTAAACCAATTGCTACTCCTCTGTCCTTTTGAAGCAGATCATTATGCAACAAGACTCTGTTGCTCTGACCAATCCTACTGAATATCGTAGCTTGGTAGGTGCTCTTCAATATCTCACTTTAACGCGACCTGACATAGCCTATGCTACCAACCTATTGTGTCAGAAATTACAGACACCAACTGTGGCAGATCTTGCTCGACTTAAAAGGGTACTCAGATACATCAAAGGCACCATCAATCTTGGTTTATTCATTCACTCACAAAAGTTCTTTGCATCTATATGGTTTTTCGATGCGAGACAAGGGGTGTACAGAAACACGAAGGTCAACTACAGGATTTTGTACTTACATTGGTTCCAATCTTATCTCTTGGGGAGCCAAGAAGCAATCCACAGTCAGCAGATCCTCTACAGAAGCTGAGTACCGTGCACTTGCTTCCACTTCTCGTAACTCACTTGGATCAGCCTTTGTCTTACGAGACATAGGCTGTACTCTCCACTCTCTTACACATCTCTTTTTGTGACAATAAATCAGCTATAGCTCTCACTCGCTAATCCTATATTACATGCTCGAACAAAGCATATTGAAATTGACTTTCACTTTGTTAGAGAAAAGTCTCTTCAGATCACTCACAAGTCTGTATGTCCCAAGTAATTCCCAAATTGCTGACATTTTCACCAAATCTCTCTCACACTTTACACATCGCCAACTCCGCACCAAATTGGGACTTGGTTTTCCATCTACTCCAAATTTGAGGGGGAATGTTAAGAACATATATCACCAGAGAGCAGATGGTGCTGCTGAAACTGTTGCTGATATTAGAACAGAGGATGCTGCGAAGGCTGATAAAGCAAGAAGAGAATCAGTAGAAATGAATGGCTAAGATAAAGAGTAATGAAGTTGATGATCAACGATGGAAAAGCAGTCAAAGAGGATAAACAAGGATCGGATTCGGATTCGGATTACCTCTATGAAGATACATAAAGTCGTTGGTTAGTTATAAAGTAAAAACAGGTTAGTTGGTCTCGTTAAGTCTTCACCTTCCTTATATAGCTTCGTAATGAGAAAGAGAGGGGTAAGGAAAATAGTAATCATTCTTCTGGTTACTGCAGAAAGCTAGAGAGAAAGAGTGATGAGAGTATAGAGAGCTTTTCTTTCAATTGATGTAAAGATCTTGAAGTACATTGAGATCAAATACAGAAGAGTATATACAGAGTTTTTCATTGATCAATCTCGATTCATACATCTATACTTTCCTATTTCTGTGTTCTTCAATTCTTTCCGTAACGTGCTTCGGCATTGTTGAATCTTCTGTATGAATGCATCATCTTCACACGAACTTACCCGTGTTTTGATCTTCTCAATTCTGAAATTTCTCATCCACCCAACTTCATATATAAAACCCTTAAAACTCGCACAAATCATCTTCAAACCCAGCTGAACTCAACCAACTCCATCAAATCGTTCAAACCCTTCTTCTTCTTGGAGGGATTCATAAGCATTTTTTGAGCTCTTCTCTGGCCTTTGCCCTTTTCAAGTCTCTCTCTCTCTCGGGGTTATAAAGTCCCTCGTCTCTTTCGCAATCTAGATTCGATTCAGATGGAGGAAGTCAAAATTCCCTCGTTCTAAGTATGCCTGATTTCTTCCCAGCTCATGAAGGACCCCGTCACAGTCCCCACTCGATATAACGTAGGACCGCGAGAGCATGGAGAAGTTGTTGTTTTCCACTGTTAAAATATGTCTCGAGTTTAAACCCGAAGAAAAAGCTAAATTTTGAAAATAAAATTAATTGAAATAAAGGGAGAGGGATACACAAGTTAGTCTTCTGGTTGACGTCATATTTAGCTAAAGCCGGTCGACAAGATTTAAAATCTTGGACCGAGGCACATCTGCTCCTTGATGCAGTCGGCCAGGATGAAACGAGAAAGTCCAAAATTGAACTTGGATTGACCAAATCCTAGTTGGATTCTATTTCCTCTCTAATACAGGTGGCGTACGTATATATACATGAGATCGTGGGATTTTGGAAGAGTCTCCAAGCACTGTTGTCGATCGAAGTGCCGTGGTTTCTTTGTTTGTGAGAGATGTCCATAGGCGCTGGGTGCTTGATAGTGGATATTCATATTTCTCGTGCGGCAAAGTTTATTCGTGATTTACATCCAAGAAAAATTTGTGTTTGTAGTCATGAAATTGGAAAAATTGTCAAAAAGTCATAAATCTATTGCACTTTTGTCAATTCAGTTCTAAACCTTTTAATTTTGCCAATTAAGTCCTAAACATTTTCATTTCTTACCGATTCAATCTATCCGGCCAATTTTGGCAAGAAAATGCTGACGTGGACGCTAGCAATGCCACGTAGGACTGCCGGCACTGACGTGGATTCTTTTAATAATATTTTTTTTTTTTTTTTAAAATTTTTTTATTTTTCTTTTTTTTTTTTTTTTTTTTTTTTTTTTTGGCTTTGGCCTTTGCCGGTGGCTAGCCACCAGCCATCGGCCACAAGCAACGACCAGCCACCGGCGATGGCTAGTCGGCTAGCCTCGCCCACCATAGGTGAGGCTCGGGTGGGCGAGGACGAGCCCCGGCGAGGGGAGCCCTCGCCCAGGCCAGGGCGGCCTCGCCGGCGTCGGCCGGGCACTCCGGGCGAGGCCACCCTAGCCTGGGTGAAGGCTGGCCTCGCCGAGATCTAGCGAGGGAGCCCTCGTCGGGCTCGCCCTCGCCCAATCGAGCATCGGCCTCGCCTAGACCAGATCCGCAAGGCCGGCCCTCGCCCTGGTCGGGTGATGGTGACGACAACGACTTGCGAGAATTTGTTAGTACTTCTTTGATTGTTCTTGGCTCTCCTTTTCCCCGTCGTCTTCTTCTTCTCGTCATTCGTGATTGGCGTCGTCACAAGTCGTCGCCATCACCTAGCCGAGGGGCGAGGGTCGGCCTCGCCGACCGGGGCCCCGCCCGTGGCAAGCGAGGGTAGCCGGTTGGCTATGGCCGGTGGCTAGCCGTTGCGTGTGGCGGTGGCCAACCATGAAAAGGCCAAGAAAGCAAAAAAATAAAATAAATAAATAAATAAAATTTTAAATTTAAATTCAAAAATATTAAAATATTATTAAAAATTGTCCACGTCAACGCGACAGTCCTACGTGGCACCACCAACATCCACATCAATATTTCCAGCCAAAATTGGCCGAATGGACTTAATCGACAAGAAGTGAAAGGTTTAGAACTTAATTGACAAAATTAAAAGGTTTAGGACTGAATTGGCAAAAGTACAATTGGTTTAGGACTCTTTGGACAATTTTCCCTCATGAAATCTTGTGGTAAGATTTGTGAATCTCTTTGTGACGTTGAGAGGTTATTTTAGCGAGGAATTTTCGAGCTAAACACCGCGTGTGTTATTGAGTATAATTGAGGCTTGGGAAATACTGAGAGTGTTTGAATGATTCAAGTGTGTAATCTCTATTATGTCACTTGATTTATAGTAAACTCATTGCTACTCTCCCCATTGACTTAGGTCTTTACGATCGAACCATGTAAATCTCATGTTTGATATATTTTCAACTTTTGTCTATTTTATTGTTCGAGCTTTCCACAACATCCACCAAGAAAGGCACAGGCCCCATGACCAAGCAAGCGATTCCAGACTGCAATTGACGCCCAACCTCACGCTCCGGCGTCTCATCCAGTCGTGGTGCACCCTCAATGCTGCGCACGGCATCGAAACGATTCCGACCCCAAGACCTCCTATAAGCAAGTCCCAGATTGCTAAGCTCCTCCGCGAGGCCAAGTCCCCGGAGATGCGAAGCAAGTGTCTCAAAAGACTGCGGTCGATTGTCAAAGAGAACGCCACTAATCGATGCTGCATTGAAGCCGCTGGTGCCGCTGACTTCTTGGCGGCACTAGTGAAAAATGAAACCTCCGCGTCCAACTGTGGCAGTTTGGAGGTCACAAATGGACCGTTTGATGAGGTTCTGGCCGTACTTTATCACCTACAACTCTCTGAAACCAGCCTTAAGAATCTCATAAGCAACGGCGGAGTGTTTGTCGACTCGTTGACTCGAATCATGAGGAGCGGAACCTGTGAGTCTAGGGCATACGCAGTCATGTTGCTAAAGTCGACGTTTGAAGTTACTGATATTATTCATCTCTCAAGTTTGAGGATGGAATTGTTCGTCGAAGTAGTTCACCTTTGCGTGATCATGTCTCGCTGAAGGCAACGAAATCTGCACTGAAATTGCTCATCCGAGTCTGCCGGATGTGTCAGAACCGTCTCAAAGCTGTGGAAGCCTGTGCCGTGCCAGTCTTGATCGATCTTTTTCTCGATTCATATGACAAAAGGCAGAGCGAAATGATCCTTATACTTTTGGACGTGCTGTGCCAATGGGCAGAGGGAAGAGCTGAGTTGTTGAAGCACGGAGCGGGGATCGCCATCGTGTCGAAGAGATGTGTCAGGATTCTCTTGTCCATCTCCAAGTTCTCAGCAACGCCGAGCATCGTGCAAGAGATGTTGCAAGTAGGCGTTGCTGCGAAGTTGTGTCTAGTCCTTCAATTTGAGGGCACAAGCAAGACCAGAGAAAGGCGAAAAAGATTCTCAAATTGCATGCCCGGGCATGGAAGAACTCTCCGTGTATTTCTTGCTGAGTTCCTTTCTTCTTATCTAGCATGAGAAGAGAATCAGCTTTTCCTTTGTAAAACTTCATTTAGACAGTTCTTTAGATAGGTCAATCAATTGTACACATTGTTCATTTTTTTGATGAAGAATGCGATATATGAAATCGACATGGATATACTTTTTGAAAAATTGGGTGTCGGGTTTCCAAACAAGGGGAAGCTGCTTATGTCCAGAAATCGACCACGCGAATGAAAGAAGAACGCAAAACCATTTCAAAAGCAGGAGACTTTCGACTGTTGTAAATTTCTAGCGATTCAAGCAAAGACCCAAAAAGAATGCTGCTCCACGACATGGTTAATCATTCTTATCATCTACTTTTGGTACGATAATATGAGTGATTTACATATCAAAACTAGGAGAATTACAAAGAAAGCCCTAAATTCTTTGTAATTGCGTTAATTCAGTCGTAAACTTATTTTCTTGATCAATTGAGTCTTAATTATTTTGCATTTATATCAATTTAGCTCATTCGACCAAATTGTTTGATCAACGCTGACATTAACATTGGTTAATAACGACTATTTGACCGATGCTGACATCGACAATATTTTAATAATATATAATTTTTTTGAATTTTTTTGTTAATTTTTTTTTCCTTCCTTCTCTAGCCGATTGTTGGATTGAGGCAACCTTGCTGGCCAATGGTGAAACTCGCCTTGCCATCGCTGGGCGAATTGTCCATATGAAAGTTTGATAAGATCATTTCATTGCACTTTCATGCCTTTTCTTACGACGGATTAGCCGTGAATATTACAATTTAAGATTGACAATATCTCTCCAGTCGACTTTGTGGGCACCGAAACGTGCAATTTTTAAAGTGGACCGAAACGGAGGAGTTCGACACCCTCTTAATCTAGAGAGAGAGAGAGAGAGAGAGTCAAAAGGAGTTGCCTGAGTAGCACTTGCTCTTTCCTCGGAATAGTCCGAGATTGCATAAAGACTGGCGAAGAAGGAAAGAGCACGGGCTATTTCGACGGCTCCTTTTGACTCTCCCTCTCTCTCTCGTTCGTGGTGTGTGTGCTTCGTGTGAGCCCTGCTCGAACTTGGACCTTCTCACTTTTGAATGTCTCATCCTTTTAACTTCATATATACACCCTCAAAGCCCGCACGAATCATCTTCGAACTTGTTGGAGATGTGTCTCAGTGCTGCTGATGTTTTGTCTTTTTCTTTTTGTTTTTTTTTATTCAGTTAGGTCTATTTATTATGCAATTGGTTTGTTAGCTATTTTCTAGGAAGTGGAACAAGACGTTTGTGTGCGGTTATGTTTTGCACGTTTGTGTGCGGTTTCAAAACAGGTTCTTATTTAGCTTATACTTGACAGTTTTTTTTTTTTTTATTAACGATGTATGAAGTTCAATGTTCTACTTCATTCCTTCTCTCTCAGTGTAATAGAGAAGTTTATGTTTTTTAGTTGATTATTTCTGCAATAACAGTGGTATCAGAGCCTCTGTGGGATCTTAAGGGACTGTAAAGTGAGGGTAAGTGAGTGAAGATTGCTTCCAATCTGCAAAGAAAAAGGCTGATGGTGGTAGGATCAAGTGGATTCTCTGCAATGGCTGCTCCAGTCTTTACTAGGGAAAATTATTAAGCTTGGGCTGTCAAGATGACAGCATTCTTGGAGGGTCATGATCTATGGGAGGCTGTGGAGAATGATTATGAGGTTGCTCCACTTCCAAATAATCCGACCTTGAATCAAATAAAGTACCATAAAGAGAGAACCACAAGGAAGGCCAAGGCAAAGTCTTGCTTGTATGCTGCTGTCTCACCCCCTATTTTCACAAGGATCATGAGATGTGATTCTACAAAAGCAATATGGGATTTCTTGAAGGATGAATACGAGGGAGATGAGAAAATGAGGAGCATGAAGGTGTTGAATCTCTTGAGGGAGTTTGAGAGACAGTAGATGAAGGATTCAGAGTCAGTGAAGGAATATTCTGATAGGCTGATTGAGATAGCTGAAAAAATCAAAGTCTTAGGGACTGACTTGAAGGATGAAAGGCTGGTTCAGAAGATCCTAGTGTCTCTTCTAGAGAAGTTTGAAGCCACCATAGCTTCTCTGGAAAATACAATAAACTTAGCTGACTTAAAGCTTGCAAAATTGTTAAATGCCATGCAAGCACTGGAGCATAGAAGACTGATTAGAAGAGAAGAGCCTGTAGAGGGTGCACTGCAAGCTAGAGTGAAGTCCAATGATGGAGGCAAAGGGAAGAAATGAAATCAGTCCAAAGGAAATGCTGGTGACTCCAAGTTTGTAGCAAAAGAAGGAAATTCTAGTAGGTCTGGCAAATGGAAGAAGAACAAGAAGCCTTGTCAATATTGTGGTGGAACTAATCATCGGTCTTTTAGATGTTGGATGAAGCCTAATGCTAAGTGTAGAAGATGTCACAAGTTTGGTCACATGGAAGCGGTCTACAAAGAGAAAATTTACCAGCAAGCAGGAGAAGTACAAGTAGTAATGAATGAGACTGAGGAAGAACACTTGTTTGCAGCTTCTTATTCAGGCTCTTATGTTGAGAATGATGCATGGCTGGTGGATAGTGGTTGTACCAATCATATGACTGGCAATTTGAAGCTATTTAGGAGTCTAAACAAGTTAGTCACCTCTAGAGTCAGAATTGGCAAATGGACAATATATTAAAGTGTAAGGGAAGGGTACAGTAGCTATTGAAGGAAATCAAGAGGTGAAATTGATCAGTGATGTTCTCTTTGTGCCAAAAGTTGACCAAAATTTGTTAAGTATTGGTCAATTAGTTGAAAATGGCTATAAGGTGAAGTTTGAAGGGAATGAATGTCTTATTGATAATGCAGCTAGCAAAGAAGTGCTGAGAATGCCAATGAGGGACAAGAACTTCATGTTCAAGTCACAAGAGATGCAACAAATGGCTTTAAAGTGCGAAGAAGAAAATGCAGAGCTATGACATAAAAGGCTTGGGCATGTTCACAGAAAGAACATGTTGTTTATGCAGAGGAATAGCTTGGCAAATGACTTGCCAAGTTTGGAGGAGGAATTTTCACGGTGCAGAACTTGTCTTCTTGGCAAGCAAGCCAGATTTCCTTTCAAATGAGGAGGTTGGAGAGCATGTGAGAAGCTGCAATTAGTCCACATAGATTTATGTGGACCTATGTCTAAGCCATCTCTCAATGGTAGCAGGTATTTCATTACTTTCACTGATGACATGACTAGGATGAGTTGGATTTATTTTCTGCAAGCCAAATTTGAAGTTGCTAATGTGTTTATGAAGTTCAAAGCCTTAGTTGAGAATCAGAGTGGGAAGAAAATTAAAATGCTCAGGTCTAACAATGGTTCTGAGTATACTGCTCACAAGTTTAAGTTAAACTGTGAGCAAGCAGGCATTATGCAGTAATTCACTGCTCCCTTTCACCTCAACAGAATGGGGTCAGTGAGAGGAAAAACATAAGCATTATGGAGATAGCTAGATGTATGATGCATGAGAAGATGTTACCTAAGAGGTTCTAGGCTAAAGCAGCTAATAATGCAGTGTTCATGTTGAACAGATTACCCACAAATGCCTTAGAGAGGTCAACACCTTTTGAAGTTTGGTATGATGTTAAACCTTTTATGAAGAATTTGAAGGTTTTTTGGTGTTTGTGTTATACTCATGTTCCTCAGGTCAAGAGGGACAAGTTAGATAAAAGAGCTGAGCTTGGAATCTTCATTTGGTACAATCTCCAATCAAAGGCTTACAGGATTTTTTACCTTATGACAAGGAAGGTGTCTGTGAGCAAGGATGTTGTTTTTCTAGATAAAGATGAGTGGAATTGGATGGAAGAAAAGAATGCAGGACAACAGCAATCTACAAAACAACAACCTACAACAATTGTAGAGGTTGATGAAGTTGTGGATGGACTGGAAGATAGTATGGATGATATGTCAATATGAGGCACAAGGTCACTTGTTAAAATCTATGAAAGAAACAATGTGGCAGTGCTTGAACCATCTAACTTTGTGGAAGCTAAGGAGGATTAGAGGTGGATTGTAGCAATGCAGGAGGAGTTCGCAATGATTCAGAAAAACCACACATGGGAGCTTGTCGACAGACCACCTGATAAGAATGTAATCGGAGTTAAGTGGGTGTTCAAAACAAAACTTATTCCTGATGGTACTGTCAATAAACACAAAGCCAAATTGGTTGTGAAAGGCTATGCTCAAATATGAGGAGTAGACTATTCTGAAACATTTGCTCCTATTGCAAGACTTGATACAATCAGACTACTATTAGCCGTTGCAACAGAGAATGGGTGGTCTATATTTCA
Source organism: Eucalyptus grandis (assembly GCF_016545825.1). NCBI lineage: Eukaryota > Viridiplantae > Streptophyta > Magnoliopsida > Myrtales > Myrtaceae > Eucalyptus > Eucalyptus grandis. The sequence goes on along the minus strand of NC_052612.1, from coordinate 47,304,322 downwards.
GTTAGATGTCAAGTCTACATTTCTGAATGGAGAGCTTGAGGAGGAGATTTTTGCTTAACAACCTGAAGGCTTTAGTATCAAAGGGCAAGAAGAGAAGGTATACAGATTGAGGAAAGCTCTATATGGACTGAAGCAGGCTCCAAGAGCTTGGTATGGGAAGATAGATCGATATTTACAGAATTTTCACTTTGTAAGAAACTTGAGTGAGTTCACTCTCTATGTCAAGAGGGTGAATCACAGTGTTGTAATTCTGTCACTCTATGTAGATGATTTATTGGTGACAGGGAATGATGTGGAACTAATAGAGAGGGTGAAGCAAGGTCTGTTTACAGGTTTTGAGATGTCATACTTGGGAAAGATAGCTTACTTTTTGGGTCTAGAAGTCAAACAAGCTTCACATGAGATCTTTATCTACCAGAAAAAATACATGATGGAAATTCTGAAGAAGTTTCAGATGGAAGATTGTTGAATTGTAAGCACTCCTATGGCTACTAAGGAGAAGCTGCAGAAGAATGACGGAACAGATGCAGTAGATGCTTCTATGTATTGAAGTTTGATTGGATGTTTCATGTATCTTACAGCAACTAGACCAAATATTCTATTTGATGTAAGTGTTCTATCCAGGTTCGTGAGTAGTCCTAGTCAGTTACATTTGGTTGCTGCAAAAAGAGTCTTGAGATACCTCAAAGGAACATTGTTTTTTGGTGTAAAATTTAGAAAAGGTCAGAAGTTCAAATTGCAGGGCTTTTTTTATAGTGACTAGGCTGGCTCAAAGGATGACATGAAAAGTACATATGGGTACTGCTTCACTCTTGGTTCCTCTTGTTTCTCCTGGTGTTCCAAGAAGCAAGAGATTGTAGCTCAGTCCATTGCAGAGGCTGAGTTTATAGCAGCTACTACAATTATAAATCAAGCTTTGTAGTTGAAGAAGATAATGAAGGATTTGTGGTTGAATTCTAGTGATTGCATTGAAGTTAATGTGGACAAGCAGGCTGCTTTAGCAATATCACATAATCCAATTTTCCATGGTAAAACCAAGCATTTCAAAGTCAAATTTTTCTTTCTGCGTGAGGTGCAACAAAGTGGTGAAGTTAAGTTGATCTATTGCAGATCTGAAGATCAGCTTGCAAATATATCCACAAAGCCACTTCAGTTGGAAGATTTGAGTTGTTAAGAGAGAAAATAGGAGTTTGTAGCAGCAATTGATCCAATGAGGAGTTTGTTGGAGATGTGTCTCAGTGCTGCTGATGTTCTACCGTTTTTCTTTGTTTTTTATTTATTTTATTTAGTCAAGTTTATTTATTATTCAATTGATTTGTTAGTTATTTTCTAGGAAGTGGAACGAGATGTTTGTGTGCAGTTATGTTTTGCACGTTTATGTGCGGTTTCAAAATAAGTTCTTATTTAGCTTGTACTTAACAATTTTTTTTTTTATTAACGATGTATGAAGTTCAACATGTGAATGCTAGTATGAGCACCTAAAGAATGTGAATAGGTGCGAAAACAATCTTTTGCGAAGTACAGTGTAAAACTTTACTTTTAACCTGAGTCTGTTTAACAGTAGACTTTGAAATAGAAACGAAACTCTAACAATTAAATAAAGTTACGAGTAAAGTAAAAGAGTTTAGGGAAGAGAATAAGAACACAAAATTTATAGTGGTTCAGCTTAATCCAAGCCTACGTCCACTCTCCCACATTGACAGCTCACTGGCTGGATTTCACTATGAATCAAAAGAGTTGTTACAGAATCAGGTCCTTGATTACACGGTGTAGAGACTCTGCTACACTTCCTCAAGGTCTCATAAATGTATGAACTCTTTTTTAAGTACAAGTTTACGCTCAATAATTGAATTGACAAAGAACAAGGAGTTTCAGACTTTGGAATTTATCTATCGCACACACTCTCGAATAACTAGAACATTTTCCTTATATACTCCTCAATGCATTCATAACCGTTGAGCTCTTCCAATCTACCTGTTGGATAGAATCAATTTAGGGATATCTCAAGTTATTTAACGAATATGACGACAGTCCACCAATCATGGTTACCCATACAATCATAATCTAAGTTTCCATAAGTAAAACATTCCAAGTATGCTTCGCCAATCAACGAAACTAAATTACCTGAATTAAAATCAAAATGAATAATAGATTTCGAGATGCTATATCCAGCCGAGAGATCCTCTTCAATCGATAGAATCAAATCCTTAAAGAAATACTCAACTCTAGATAAGTCTTCTTCGACGATTTAGAAATTATCAATGAGGATAGACTTTGAATCTTGAGTCTGGTGTTCCGACGATTTTCAAACTTTGACGAAAGAGTCTGCAGGTCTTCAGACTAGATTGATGGAAATATTTTGTTAACTTCAAAATAAATACGGAAGTTTTCTCCAACACAATATTCTGCTTCATTCCTTCACTGAGAACAGAGAAGTTTCTGTATTTTAGTTGATTATATCTGCAACAACAGAACCCAGCTGAACTCAACCAACTCCATCAAATCGTTCAAACCCTTACTTCTTCTTGAATGGATTCGTAAGCATTTCTTGAGCTCTTCTTTGGCCTTTGCCCTTTTGAACTCTCTCTCTCTCTCTCTCTCTCTCTCTCTCTCTCTCTCTCTCTCTCTCTCTCTCTCTCTCTCTCTCTCTCTCTCTCTCTGGGTTACAAAGTTCTTGGTTTCTTTCGTGATATATTTTCGATACAGATGGAGGAAGTCGATATTCCCTATTTTTTCTTATGCCCAATTTCTCTCCAGCTCATGAAGGACCCCATCACGGTGCCGACAGGGATAACGTACGACCGCGAGAACATCGAGAAGTGGTTGTTCTCCGCCAAGAACGGCACATGCCCCGTGACCAAGCAAGCGATTCCAGACTGCGAATTGACGCCCAACCACACGCTCCGGCAGCTCATCCAATCGTGGTGCACCCTCAATGCTGCACACGGCATCCAAAGGATTCCGACCCCAAGACCTCCGATAAGCGAGTCCCAGATTGCTAAGCTCCTCCACGAGGCCAAGTCCCCGGACATGCGAAACAAGTGTCTCAAAAGACTGCGGTCGATTGCCACCGAGAATGCCGCTAATCGATGCTGCATGGAAGCCGCTGGTGCCGCTGACTTCTTGGCGACGCTAGTGAAAAATGAAACCTCGGCGAGCTCTGCATTACTAGATGAAACATCGTCCAACTGTCGCAGTTTCGAAGTCACAACTAGACCGCTTGATGAGACTCTGGCCGTACTTTATCATCTACAACTCTGAAGCCAGCCTCAAGAATCCCATAGGCGACGACGGAGTGTTTGTCGACTCATTGACTCGAATCATGCAGAGCGGAAACTGTGACCCTAGGGCATACGCAGTAATGTTGCTAAAGTCGATGTTTCAAGTCGTTGATATTATTCAACTCTCAAGTTTGAGAATGGAATTTTTCGTTGAAGTAGTTTGCCTTTTGCGTGATCAAGTCTCGCGGAAGGCAACGAAATCTGCATTGAAACTGCTTATCCGAGCCTGCCGGATGGGTCAGAACCATGTCAAAGCTGTGGAAGCCTATGCCGTGACCGGTCTTGATCGATCTTCTTCTCGATTCATGCGACAAAAGGCAGAGCGAAATGATCCTTATACTTTTGGACGTGCTGTGCCAATGCGCAGAGGGAAGAGCCGAGTTGTTGAGGCACCGAGCGGGGATCACCATCGTGTCGAAGAGGATACTAAGGGCTTCGGAGACAGCGAGCGAAAGAGGTGTCAGGATTCTCTCGTCCATCTCCAAGTTCTTGGCAACGCCGAGCATCGTGCAAGAGATGTTGCAAGTAGGCGTTGCTGCGAAGTTGTGTCTAGTCCTCCAAGTTGAGGGCACGAGCAAGACCAGAGAAAAGGCGAAACAGACTCTCAAATTGCATGCCCGGCCATGGAAGAAACTCTCCCTTTATTCCTGCTCAGTTCCTTTCTTCGTATCCAGCATGAGAAGAAAATCAGCTTTTCCTTTGTAAAACTTCATTTAAACAGAACTGTTAAAAAAATGTCGTGCCACAACATGGTTAAACGAAAAGAGCAAGACTTGCCGTATGTAATGCTACTCATGCCATTTGCAGTAACGAACATACTATTATCGATCGTTGCCAAAATGTGAAATTAAATAAAATAAGTTCTTCAACAGAAATTTCCAAAAGAAAAAAAAAATCAATGAACGAAGGTGAAGCCAGCAAAGCTTTTGTTGGCATTAAAACTTTTACCATTCTTCCATCAAGAAATGGAAAGATGAAAAGCCGGGCCTGGTCTCTGTCAATCATTAATCAACATGCATCTAGCAAACCATTGTCTTTATCAGGAAATGGTTGCTTTGAATCAGCCCGTACAAGAATATTAGAACTCTCTGGTTCTTGTAATTCTTATCAAGTGAGTACTCAGAGAAGATCGTGATTAGCTGCATCACAGCTCCTAGGAGCGCGACTAAATTGAAATGAATCCATACAAAATAAGAAACAAGGCAAACGAGACCAAGACAAAATTGTACATATATACAAAGTGAATTTAAGTTACAAATATCAAAAACAAATAATGAACAGGCTACGCTTTGAGTACATCGCATTTGGCGATCGAACATATATAAATCATACAAATGAGGCATACAACAGGACCACCACCTTTGACAAATCCCATCTCGATGTTATAGCTGGCCCAATCTTTCCTGTTAGACAATCCAGAGAAAGGACAGACGTCAGAACAGTTCAGAAGTAACTGTGAGCCTAATTAGAAGAGGGAACAGTGAGGAAACCCTTCTTTTCCTTTTCTTTTTCCTTTTTCCGTTTTGGACATAAAAACTTGTGTTGCAACTAAACCCCAGTAAAACCAAGCATCAGGACAGGTACGGAAGCGTTGACACTGATAAAATATAAAAAAAAGAGCTTTGCCAGAGCTGGACACATTTCTACTGAATAGTAAGACAAGCATCAGTACTACCACCGTTCCACAACTTGGAAAAGGGGGAATAATGACCAAATAATCATATGATGAGTCGACGACTGACGAGAATAGAAATGAAATTATGCTCTAGAGTGGAGAATAAACATGAGGAAATGCTTGATAGCTATGGATTAGTAACACGAATACCCGATCCTGAGCCTGGGGAAAAAGAAATTCTTGATTCCAAAACTATGCCAACGTGGCACCTTGCATACATGCACTATACTCAGAAATGCTCACTTCGGCCACAGCCAATTTTTCCTCTGACCCCACTTCCCTCTTCCTAATTGGCCTCATTTTGAAGATATAAGGGGGTGGGGAAAAGTACAAATAGAGATTCTTGAACTTTAAAACTTCAAAGAGAATGAACCTGAAGCATCTGCATTAATTTTGGATGTTGTTCCAAAAGCTGACAGAGCTTGTCCCGATCACTCAGCAAGGCCTGCCACAATTAAAAAATATTAAAAAGACTAAAAGATAAACATAAGCCTACAGTGCACAAAATTCTTACTAAGAGCTTCCAGAAACCAACCTGGATGTCTTCAGGGGACTTGAAGTAATCGTATAATGATATTCCTGCATCTTGATTTTGGTTGGACGTATCACCTTGCTGATAAGAAGCCAGGAGTCGAGCATGCTCTACTTCTTGACGTGGATGACCATGGGATAATTCTTGTTGTTGTGACTGGATATAAGCATGCAAAGGAGATATTTGTGGCTGCTGCAGTGCTTGTAACTGATGACCTTGTTGTACTGGGTTTTGCAAGGATGATCCTTGCTCCGGCTGCTGCGAAGAAAAAGCAAGTGGTCTGAGGTGCTGAGGTGGCTGTGGAACCTGTGGAAGTTGTGGGGGCTGAAGGGGCTGCAATTGTGCAACAGTGTGTACTGACTGCATTGGAGATTGACTAAGAGGAAAGTTCTGCAAGATGCTAGGCTGATTCTCTCCATGCTGCTGCATTGTGTTGCTCCCATAGAAATTCATGGGAACAGATGCAGGCCTACTGAAACCCATGGGAGGCATTAGGGGAGGTGGGGGATATGAAAGTCTAGGACCCGCTGCAGAATGTTGCAGATCAGTTGAAGGCATAATAGGTGCACGGGGAAATTCTGTCATTCCAATGCTTGTCTGAACATAACCTGACGACTGTGGAGTGGAAGCTTTTATAGGTGGCATAGCATAGGGACTGGATAAAAATGGAGGTGGTGTTGGGGGAAGTGGCGGGGGAGGCCTAATGGATCCACTGGGGGAAGAACTGTATGGAGACAAGTGATCAGAATGAACCTGCAGAAGGAAAGCCGAGCAATAACATTAGAAATGATCTTCTGTGTCTTATGCTCAATAGCATGAAGAAAACGAAAGGACATTAATAAATCTGCTTACATGAAAGGCACTGGAAACTGGTGACTGCCCATCAATCATCTTGTTTGTAAATGGGGATGCTTGACTAGGAACTGAATCGGAAACCTGAGATACTACAGATGGAACTAATGATGGTGGCGGCATGGGAGGTAGCGGGGGTTGATTCTGCAAATATTTCTGGTCATAGGATCCCTGAGTTCCTGCACCATGAAGGTTTCCTGCATGATGCGGACTGTGTTTTGGGTATAATGTCTGAGGACTCATCCTAGAATCAACACGTGATTGCCCAGATGACGATGCTGATGCCATAGCATATGGCGAAACAGGAAATCCAGGATTGTTTGCTGCGGCCGCAGCATCAAACATACCAGAGCTCTTTCCTGTAATCGGATCCTTCACATCATTAATATGATCAAAGAACCTTTTATCTGAGGTCACACTTGGTTCTCGGGTCAATGGCTTCTCCAAACGTGAAACTGACATCCTCGAAGAAAACTCACTTTGGGTGTTTTCATCAGCATTGGACGCAACAGGCGTACCCATACGAGAAAATTGACTGCTTTCATGAGCATCACTTTCTGTCTCCTCAACGATTGAGTGGGGGGAACTTTGCTCGGCAGTGACAGGGGCAGATGGTTGCAGATTATGATCTGGCTGGGGGAAGGGCATCTTGTCATCAGTTTCAGATTCTTCACCATCAAACACGATATCAATACCCTGTAAATCATCATCTAAATCTGTCTTCAATTGCTTAGGTTTTTTGACCTCTTTCTCTCCATCGCTAGCAGGAGCTGCATTTTTCACTTGTGCTACTGCCTCACCAACTATTGTGGCAGAAGAACTCTGCCGTTCCCTTTGTCTAGCCATAAACTCATCTACATGGATTGAAGGAGGTCTTCCACTAGTTGATCCTACACGTGGAACTGCAATGACATCACTAACACCATCAACATTTCTCTCCCGTGCGACATAGTCATCCACATGCATAGATGGAGGCCTGCTGGTATTTGGTTTGCGCAGACGGAATGTATCTCTGCGTGTAGGACCAGCGGGAGCTACAGATTGACCTGAACCACGTGAAAATGCACCAGAGGCTGCAAGATCAGAAGGTGCATTCTCCCCTCTGGCACGCCTACCTTGGCCTTCTAGAGATGACATTTTCCTTTTTAATGGAAGAGCTGTCTTATCGGGCAAAGTTTCTGGACATTCCCAAAGGAATTTATCTCCTAGTCCTCCTAGCTGGAGTAACTCATCAGTTCTTTCAAGACAGCCATCTATAGCAGACTGCATGTCCGTAGAAACCAGATCATCATTTGACGACAAGACAGCCTCACCAAAAACTATATCAACCACATCAATGGCACCAATGGGATTCACCAATAACAGAAGCAATGATTTTACAGAGTCTGGGATCTGTTCAGTGTAATATGTCAGCAATGCCATGAAGAGAAATTGCAGAAAAATAGGCAACTTATATATCTTTTACCTGAAAAGGACCAGTCTCATGGTCATTGTTTTCGCCCATTGAACCCAACAGAGCATTTAAACCTTTACAATAATTAAGGTTTTCCTCAAAAAAACTGTCGGTCGCATTCCCATCATCTGAAAGCCCAAAAAGTAATTTCACCATACCAACCCCCTTCAGGTTCAATCTGATCAATTACCACAGAAAAGTGAGCTTATTGCTGATAATTGGCAACAAAGACATTGAAATTACAACAACAAATAGATTATCCTAAGAAGGTTATTTTACCCAAGAAATGCAACACCATCTAAGGCAGAATGAGCAAGACTCATTATCTGAAAGCTCTAATGAGTGATTGAATATTAGCTACTGAAATTAGCTTCAAAAAGCTACAGAAGACAAGTCATCTGTGTTGCTTAAGCAGTGTCTTTTTAGGAGTATAAAAGGCACCAGTATCTGTGCAAATAGTTTGATTAAGGTGACTTGGAAGTAGCTTAACAGTTTATATCACCCTCATAAAGTTTACGTAGAGGACATTGACCTACTAACAAAAAGGCACTAAGACTGACAATTTGTTATAGTCATGCGGTACTGACAATAATTCTAAGGACATGCAAATTCGCATCCTAATATGGAAGAAATACGGGGACAGACTAGACAGCCTTGAATACCATTGATAAGTGCTCAAAGATAAATCAGGGAATATCTACTTTCTGCATTCTGCCCTTTCTAACCAACTAACCACAAACTAGCACTGCAATTAGGATTCTGAATTTTACTTAATTCTCCATGCTTCAATCATAATTCCACATCCTTGCCCGCAAATTACTAATGTCACCACAACATCAATCAATATAAGTACAGCAAATCAATCCAACTAAAGGAGCTAACAATCTCCGAAGAAGCTAACCTGTTTCCATCCATGCAGAATGACAAACACCCTGACGACAATAGATCAAGGCCTTGAGTGGCGAAAGACGATGAACCATCACCAGCTTCGGAAGAACTCCACATCTTCTTCCAGCAACACAATAAAGGAGCACATTTGCTCCATCCAGATTCACTACCGTTATAAATTTGGTTAGTTCCATGTCCTCTGTCTCGCTCATGTACCACAGAACTGCTAAAGGAACCAAAAGCAGCCATCAAAGAATCACGACCTTCTTTGCAAGAACTGATTTCTTTGAAAGATCTGACACAGGCAAGCAACTCTTTTCCAACACCTAGGACCTGGAGAACATCATGATTCTCCATTAGCAACAACTAAGAAGAATAATTACAGCATGACAGCATCCTCATTGCAAAGAGATTTGTTCACATAAACGGCACAAAGAAAAATTACACAGATTTTGCATGGAATTAAGATTAGCCAATAATCTAATATGAGAGAAGTAAGAAGTCACCTGAAAAAACTTAAGAAGATAAGGTAAAATTGAAGCACACTCTCCAGTGCTAAAGTTCTCCGTATTTTTCCTAATTGGAAGCATCATGTTAGCTCCAAGCTTTGAAAAAATAACAAACATAATCAACTCAGATGATACAATCTACTCACAAATCAGCTAACCCAGCACATTGTGAAGTTGCCACGGAACTACACAACAGTGACAATGACTTAAACACAGGGAGGCACCAACTAAGCAGCGTAAATCCATCATCCACCATATTTCTACTCTCTGAAATTTTGTCTGTATCAACAGCATCTAAACACCTTTCCAGAACTTTTTTCAGCATCTGGATCATCCCCGCCTTGAGTAATAGGGCCTGAAGGGGAGAAAAAAAAATACAATAAACCTTTCTGCAGGCATCTTCTGGACAAAGATAGACAAATGAAAGGGATCAGATGGGGACCTTGGCCCGAGGATGCTCCAATAAAGAAGCAAGGAAATCGAGATATCTGTAAACCTGAAAAAGGCATATTATGTCATGCCTAGTCAACTTTACGAGAGAAGCAATAATGGTGGAAGAATATGGTCACCTTGTAATTATCTATATCCAATGGAGAAATTAAAGTGAAATGATCAAGGACCCCACTGAAGATGGGCTCAAGGAGTATGGAGGCACTTTCAACTTTCTGGCAGGCAATTCGAATTATGAAAATTCTAAGCATGTCTTGAATTACGACCAATGCCTGTCAAGAACAGTGCAATGAGATGAATTACAACATCTAATGGAGCATCCATCTAACAACAATTCTAATTCTACAAATATAACAAGAGTAACGGTCCTTTTCATTACTAGGAAATCCAATGAATATAATAAGTGAGTAACATACAGAGACTGCATAATGTTTGATCATCTGTGCAATCTGGCCAAGCTGCGGGGTTAATTGGCTGAGAACCTTCTCACGAAATTCAGGTTTCAGATACCAGTTCACCTCTTTCTCCTTTTGACGTCCTAATAATGTACCGATAGCCAACATCCTCAGGGAACTCAACACAGGCATCCCTTTCTTCCAAAGCCAGATACCTTCTTCAGGTAACAAATCATTCTAGCCACACAGAATGGATTCAAGACAAAAGTAGTCAGAACAAAGTTCAGAGGAAATGCAGCTTAAAATATTAAAATCATATACAATATATATACAAATATATATAGTGAACAAAGCACAAGTCATCTAACCACAAGCGTCCATAATATCTTCAGGTTTCAGACTTTCAATTACATACCAAAAGACACATAAAACTGCAGGTCTCCTTTGGACCCAAGGCCAGAACTGAAGTTGTTTGAACGCTTGCAAGGAGAGAGTGGAACAGGCCAGGAGCCCATCCAAACACTGGCCAATAAGCAAGAGAAGACACGATGAGATGGCAGACAGCTTCAAATCCAAGAGCAGAATCAGGGTATGAAGCAGATAGATCTGCTGCACATGCAGCTAGTCTGGGGCTGTAAAAGATCAATAACAAGCAGATAAGCACATTGGCAGTTGCTGAAGATGAAAACAATTTTAATCTGAACGTCACCTCAATTCTCGATGCAATCTCAGAAGGGCGTTCATTAGTTTTGTATTTCTGTGCTGCTCATTTGCTTCCTGTATGAAAGCAGAATGTTTCAGTTCTAGCAAAATATTGTCGCATGTTGGCCCATCAAAAAGAAAATTTGTTGCATGCTATATAAGCTCAGACTATATACTTATGCTATGATTGGAGGGAAGAAGTGAAGCAAAATGTGAAGAAATACCAATTTGACGAAACATTTCCTTTGTTTGCTAGATAAACATATGATAGACCTAGATGGAAACGGATTCAAACTGTGCACACTTAGTTGGTTTTCTCTCAAACTATAATGTATTTTCCAGTGCTAAATAGGGATCTTTCTTTTGAGTCACATGTGCACCATATTCATCATGCCGCTGTGCTAAACGATCCAAACTTCACATGTATGAATATTGACATCCAAAGACTAAGACTTGAAGCTTTCCAAACCATAATAGGACAAGATAAGTGAAATATCAAGTACTCCAAAATCCAAACTAAAAGTACCAACAACAATGCCAACCAATATTTTCCCCTGTAGGTGGATTCTCTGTGAATGTGTGTGTGCTCCAGGAAGAGGGTTTGAGGCTGAATGTCTTCCATATCCTTAATTTTAAATGAGCTAGAATTTTTCTAACCATCTCCCCCCATATTTTGATGCCTAATAGAAGCCTGCATCATATATTGGAAAACTTCTGGCCCACATTCTACTAAAAGGATGAAAAGAAAACCAGAAGACTGGAAATTGGATTTGACATTGACATTGGCTACTTTATCATTTTGGTGCCAGTGAGTTGAGACATTCCATAGAACACTTCCTTATGATGCCCATGAAGGATTTTACAGAAATGACATCCAGCAAATGCACCAGTAATTCAGATTTGACCAACCTGTAGTTTCTTCAAAAGGTTGATCAGCAGAACCAGGGCAGGAATCAAAAGATCAATCAGGCTCTGCTCCCGATTCCGTTCCAAAAGCAAATCCGATGTGGAGTTGCATTCAGTTCCATCGTCAACAAGGTAATCTGTAAAAAGCAAATCGTTCACACAGAGTGCAGGAAGAAAATCACTAAAAACAGAAGTCCAAACTCCAGGGGAGGAGGTTTTAGTGGCAGATCTCTCAAAACAACTAATGTAGCACATCCCAGTCTTGCACCATGAAGAAAAGCATAAAAGGCTATGCAACAAACTCCACACTGCAGACACAAGCATTATGAAGACATAATAGGAAAAAAGGTTTAAGAGCTGAGCAATTAGTTAATAAAATCTGAATTTTTACCCCAAGAAACAGAAAACTGCGTGTGCAAGAATTCTGATAAGGGAAGACATGCAATAAAAACGTCCAAGTTAAACACTGGAATTTGAACCTCTCTCTGATGAGATTGAGAAGATATTTAGAAGAGTTGCAATCAGAAAAATTCAGGACTGAGGCTTTGTAAAGGTATAAAAAGGATCCCACCAGTTGTGATCCATATATAAATATCAAATTTTCCCTAAGAATTACAGGAAGAAAGATAGATCGATATCTATGGCAATAACAGCAGTACAACTCCCTCATTTAAAAGTTCAAGCAAAGTCCATATAAGCTCAACAATTAACATGACAAAGAAATTTTTACATGCTAAACCCCTTAATCCATTACGTATTCCAGACAGCACAAAGCATGAGTCTCAACTGCAGGTCAATGCAACAAAGATATAAAGACCAAAAGCATTATAGTCATTAGGCAGAGGAAAGCAAACATCAAGAACAATATTAAGGTTCCACAGACTAAGCATCCAGTAAAATCAACACAATCTATAGACCAATACAAAAGCTCCACACTATATCTCTTGAAGAAGGGAGATCAAAACCAAACCTTGAAAAATTCA